>NW_023995613.1:0-98774 GCF_015586225.1 Lucilia sericata | reverse complement strand
TTTATGCTGTGTTTACACTTACTTAACATATAAAATATTTGCATAAAAATTGCTTTATATTTAAAAAAAAAAATGAAAAAAATTCAAAAAAATCAGCATATTCTACTACTAGTACTACAGCCCTGACTGGACCACCTTGCAACCAAAACACCTGTATTTATGTTTATATTAACTGCATTTTTTTGGCCACTGCTGCCTCGGCTGTTGTTATTGTAAAGTTTATTTTTATATATAATTTTATATAGTAGATGATGATAAGGGTGGTCCCTGTGCGGCTATATTTGTTTGTAACTTAAACTTTTTTTTTTAACGTGGTTAGTTTAACAACATTTACTGCAAAACAATATTCCTGGTCATACTTGGCTAGGTTGGGTTTTGGCTGTTTATTATTTTTGTTATTGTTATTTTTCGCTTAAATAGGATTTCCGCCTTAAAATGCGTGACAAAATGACTTGATGCAAAAACCTTAATATACAAAATATTGTTGATGAAGACCACACAGTGGTTGAGGTTAGCAAAAGGTGTCTCGTGTACTAGAGTAACCAAGTTTTTGTAATTTTTGTTTAAAAATAATATGTTGAAAACTAATAATGCTACAATAAACTAGTAAAAATTACTACCTTAAGTGTTGTTAAGTTGCTGCTTTCAAATGTAAATTATGTAAAGATTAATATTTAACTTTACAAGGTGCTTACGGCTGCAGTTAGCACTTAAAAGTAACATGAAGAAGTAAAAGAAACCAAGTTAAAACTTAGGAAATTTTGAAATGAGTTCAATCATAGAAATAAAATAAAGTGATTTTTTAAAAAATTCACCAAAAATAAATGGTTTAATATAGAAGTCTGAAAATAAATCGACAATAGGAACAAGGAAAGGTACTTTCATTTGAAAAATAAATTTTATTTCATTTATTAAGAAAAAGTCAAAAATTCAAGAAAAAACTTAAATTAAAAAAATATATTTTCGTTCGTTTAAAATTTTTAAAAAATTCTCAAAAATCTTATTTAAGAAATGTGAAATTTATTTTATAAAAGCTTAAAGTGTTGTCTAAAAATACTAATAAGATTTGGTGAAATGTAAAATTTATAAGTTTGAAAGAAAAGAAACAAAACTCAAAAATTTAATTTTTAAAATTTTTAGTAAATTTCAAAAAATTCTCAAAAATCTATAGTTTAAGGAAATGTGGTGAAATTATTTTATGAGAAGCTAAAAGTGTTATCTAACATTACTAATAAGAATTTGGTGAAAGTTCTAAAATTTACTAAGTTTGAAGAAAATTAAAAACTCAAAAAAATTAAATTTTTTAAAATTTTTGTCAAATTTCAAAAAATTCTCAAAAATCTATAGTTAAGGAATGTTATGAAATTTATTTTGTGGAAAGCTAAAAGTGTTGTCTAAAAATACTAATAGAATTTAAAGAAAATATTAAAAATTTCTAAAGATTGAAAGAAAATTAGAAAACTCACAAATTTTAAAAATTTTTCAACATTTTTAGGAATTTTCAAAAAATCATTAAAAATCTCTAATTTCACGGAAATGTTGTGTGAAATTTATTTTATGAGAAGCTAAAGGTGTTATCTAATATTACTAATAATGATTTGGTGAAAATTCTAAAATTTACTGAAGTTTGAAAGAAAATTAGAAAATCAAAAAATTTAATTTTTTTTAAATTTTAAAATTTTTCAACATTTTATGTATTTTCAAAAAATCATTAAAAATCTCTGATTAACGAAATGTCTGTGAAATTTATTTTATAGAGTATTCAAAGTGTTTTCTTGCATATTAATAAAAATTTCCAAATTACTTAAGTTGATAGAAAATTAAAAAACTCAAAAATTCTAATTTTTCAATATTTTGGCAAATCTTTAAAAATCCTTAAAAATCATGTAATAGATAGAGTAGTTTAAGTTTGGCATGTTATGATTCTCATTCATGAGAACTATCATTTCTGAGGATATGAAAGAAAAGTTTGATTTTAAGCTTTCTAGCTTCAAAAAACTAACATAGTTTAGGAAAAACCCCCCTTCAAATCAAAGGCTTTATTGTACGTTTATTTCTGGTCTTAAAAAACTGTTAATTTTCCTTTATTAATATCTTAAAAGAACTTCAAATGTAATATAAAATGATTACAAAACTTTTTTTACTCGAAGAGCTTAATATCCTGTCGAAAGTTTGTCTAAAAGCGTTTGTAAACATATGTTTTGTATTTGTTAATTCTAGGGAAATTCTGTCCAAAAAAAAAAACTTTTTTTCTTAACAAAACCTTTCATTACATACCATCATTACATTTGTAGCACTAACTGGTCTCCTCCCTGCTTAATTTGCTAAGCCAAGGGTGGGAGTTTACAATTACCTTTTGTTAAGAGTTAAGAGTAGCAAAAAAAAGTTTACATTACATACCTGTAAAGAGACAAGAGAAAAAATGTTTAAAATTAGATTTTTTTGTTTAAATAGAATAAACGTTTTTTTTCTGTTGTAATAAAGAGAATAATAAGACAGTTTAGTTAAACTTAAGTTAGTTAACAGAGAGACAATTTGTTCAGTTCAGATGAGATTAAGTTAATCCATTCTCTTTAAACTAAACCAGTTTCAGTTCTCTTAGTTAAACTTAAAATTAGTTAATTTATTAAACAAGTTAAGCAGGTTTAGTTAAACTTTATTCAGACAAGTTTAGCTAAACTTTTGTTAGGTAAGTTTAAGTTAAACTGTTCCTTTAAGCTTCAGAATAAACCAGTTTTGGCTGCTCTTAGTTAAAATTGAAAGTTATAAGTTGATTAAACAAGTTAAGCAGGTTTAGTTAAACTTTAGTTAGCTTATGTCAAGATTAAACTATAGTTTAAACACCCACTACTTTTTGCTAACTATTGTGGCTAAATTTTCTATATTTTATCTTTAATTATAATCTTTTTTTTTGCACACAAAAAATTCAAATTTTCTATTGACCCTTTTGCTATTGAAATTTTCCTATTAAAAATCCCCATAATTTTGTTTTACCACACAATAAAGTAAAAACTACATAAAAATGCTTGGCTATCAAGGTTTAAGCATCTAAATGTGGTTAGCTGCTGCTGCTGCAGTATGGTTCTTTCCAACTTCAACTTCAATTTTATATCACACTTCATTATTTTAATCATTATCTATAAGAAAAACCAAAAAAATATAGACAGCCGGACGGACAGACGAGAGGGACGGACAGACAGGCAACATGTCCATAAAACCATATAAAAGTTAGCTAAAGGAAAAAAAACTAAGCATACAGATGTTATATGGTTGCATTAAAGCAAAATAAAAAGGCTTTAGAAAAATTTTCTACTTTTTTTTTCTAATTTATGACCAAAAAAACAAAAACTTAAACGTTGTTAGCTAAATTGTGTGTGAGTCAAAACTGGTGAAAACTGAGACTAAGAAACAGAGTATGAGAAAATCGAAAAAACAAACAGTAAATACCTTAAAAATGGACTTAGCTAACAAAAAAGTATAAACAACTCCTACTATTTAGCTTACAAAGACTTTTACTGTTTTTTTTATCTCAAACCATACAAGGTATTGTTGTAGAGATGCTAAAAACTCAATAAAGATTATAGTTTCTATATGACAATGCCTACAGTCAGTCCATCAGTCAACCAACAGGCTCATTAGAAAACCATATATGAAAAAGCTTCCATCACTTGGCTTTACCTAAACGAACAAACAATATTTTTCTCACTGTCCTCTTAGCAACTTTATATAAAAAGTCCAGCATAACCAAAAAACAATTTACTCTTCTAAGACTGGCCTTTCAAATAATGTTTATACATCCTCATATCAAAAAAAAAAATATCTTCACATACACACATGCATAGTATACATTTCCTTACTTATTTAGTCACCAGAGTTTTGATAGTTTTATCTGATTTTATTATATTTTTCTAAAATATATATTTTTTTCCCATTTTCTTTCTTCAAACCTTAAGTGATTGTCGTTTGATGTAATTTTTTTTCTCTTCTTTAAAACATTTTCTATTTTCCAAAAGAATAGATTGTATTCTATGGATAAACTACCAGCAATTGTTTGATTTTATATGGTTAGTTGTTGGGTCTTTATAGTTTCCATTTAAGTTTTCTTTTTACAAAGTTATTGTGTTGTTTATGTTAAAAAAACTAGGTTTCATTTAGGTTATGAAATTATTAATAAAAATACTAATAAAAAAAAGAATAAAATTTGCATTTTATTAACAAATAAAATGAAAATTTTTATGAAGATAAATGAACACAACATAACTAGAACAGAACTAGAACAGAACTAGAAGAGAACTAGAACAGAACTAGAACAGAACTAGAACAGAACTAGAAACTGAACTAGAACTGAACTAGAACTGAACTAGAACTGAACTAGAACAGAACTAGAACAGAACTAGAACAGAACTAGAACACAACTAGAACAGAATTAAACAGAACTAGAACAGAAACTAGAACAGAACTAGAACAGAACTAGAACAGAACTAGAACAGAACTAGAACAGACTAGAACAGAATTAGAACAGAACTAGAACAGAACTAAAACAGAACTAGAACAGAACTAGAACAGAACTAGAAACACAACTAGAACAGAACTAGAACAGAACTAGAACAGAACTAGAAACAGAACTAGAACACAACTAGAACACAACTAGAACACAACTAGAACACAACTAGAACACAACTAGAACACAACTAGAAACACAACTAGAACACAACTAGAACACAACTAGAACACAACTAGAATAGAACTAGAACAGAACTAGAACAGAACTAGAAACAGAACTAGAAACAGAACTAGAACAGAACTAGAGTAGATCTAGAACAGGAACTAGAAAGAACTAGAACAGAACTAGAACAGAACTAGAACACAACTAGAACACAACTAGAACACAACTAGAACACAACTAGAAACACGACCTAGAACACGATCTAGAACACAACTAGAATAGAATTAGAACAGAACTAGAACAGAACTAGAACAGAACTAGAACTGAACTAGAACAGAACTAGAACAGAACTAGAACCGAACTAGAAACAGAACTAGAACAGAACAAGAACAGAACAAGAACAGAACAAGAACCAGAAACTAGAACAGAACTAGAACAGAACTAGAACAGAACTAGAACAGAACTAGAACTGAACTAGAACAGAACTAGAACAGAACTAGAACGAACTAGAACAGAACTAGAACAGAACTAGAACAGAACTGGAACAGAACTAGAACACAACTAGAACACAACTAGAACACAACTAGAATAAGAACTAGAACAGAACTAGAAACAGAACTAGAACATAACTAGAACATAACTAGAACATAACCAGAACAGAAACTAGAACAGAACTAGAGCAGAACTAGAACAGAACTAGAACAGAACTAGAACAGAACTAGAACAGAACTAGAACAGAAACTAGAACAGAACTAGAACAGAACTAGAACAGAACTAGAACAGAACTAGAACAGAACTAGAACAGAACTAGAACAGAACTAGAACATAACTAGAACAAACCTAGAACAGAACTAGAACAGAACTAGAACAGAACTAGAACAGAACTAGAACAGAACTAGAACAGAACTGGAACAGAACTAGAACAGAACTAGAACAGAACTAGAACAGAACTAGAACAGAACTAGAAGAGAACTAGAACTGAACTAGAACAGAACTAGAACACAACTAGAACACAACTAGAACACGACTAGAAGACAGCTAGAACACAACTAGAACACAACTAGAACACAACTTGAATGGAACTAGAACAGAACTAGAACTGAACTAGAACTAAACTAGAACTGAACTTGAACAGAACTAGAACAGAACTAGAACAGAACTAGAACAGAACTAGAACAGAACTAGAACAGAACTAGAACAGAACTAGAACAGAACTGGAACAGAACTAGAACAGAACTAGAACAGAACTAGAACAGACTAGAACAGAAACTAGAACAGAACTAGAACAGAACTAGACAGAACTAGAACAGAACTAGAACAGAACTAGAACAGAACTAGAACAGAACTAGAACAGAACTAGAACAGAACTAGAACAGAACTAGAACAGAACTAGAACAGAACTAGAACAGAACTAGAACAGAACTAGAACAGAACTAGAACAGAACTAGAACAGAACTAGAACAAAACTAGAACAGAACTAGAACTAGAACAGAACTAGAACAGAACTAGAACAGAACTAGAACAGAACTAGAACAGCAGTTCTGAAGAACATTAAGTTTAATATGATTTTCATTTAAAAGCTCTATCATCTGCTAAAAATGTTAAAAGCTTTCTTTTAAAACTGTAATTTTAAGGAATTTTTTTTTTAAATTGATTTATTGGCGAAAAATACCTTTATGATTTATTATGATAAATGTTAATGTTTTATTAAGAATTTTTAATGAAAATTGATTTGTTTTAAAATAATTATGGTAAACAATTAACGTAATTTTCTTGTCATAGCACTTGTTAACATGAGTAAATATTAAATTCTTAAGTTTTTCTAGCAAAAAAAAAATTCAAAAAAAAAAAAAAAAATATTCTCCCATTAAAAAGGATATTTAATATTGTTTTTCTTTGCCAGTTCTATATGTTGTAAAACCAGGCGTAAAGTTACATAGTTTATGTCCATCATTATACCCACACCATGTGTGGATGTATACCTTTTTTCTTATTCTTCTTCTCCTTTAACTGTCTGTCTGTCTGGTCTTTCTTTTTGTGTTCAGTTTAAAATGCCATTAAATGTGGAAAATATAAAAAATGTTAAAAGATAGCTAGATAATTATAATGATTTTAATTGTATTGCTAATGTGGCATATTAAATATACATATACCTGTCCGCCTAGAGAACTTTTAATCAGTTAAATCTTTTCTTTAAACTAAACATTTTTCATTTAAATAACTTAAAAATATCATTGAAATCAAAGATGAAAATGTTAAAATGAAATAAAATAAATAAACATGCCATGTTCTTTACTGAACTAGAACAGAACTAGAACAGAACTAGAACAGAACTAGAACAGAACTAGAACAGAACTAGAAACAGAACTAGAACAGAACTAGAACAAGAACTAGAACAGAACTAGAACAGAAACAGAACTAGAACAGAACTAGAACAGAATGAGAACAGAAACTAGACAGAACTAGAACAGAACTAGAACAGAACTAGAACAGAACTAGAGCAGAACTAGAACATAACTAGAGGGAACTAGAACAGAACTAGACAGAACTAGAACAGAACTAGAACAGAACTAGAACAGAACTAGAACAGAACTAGAACAAACAGGAACTCGAACAAAAAGAACTAGAACAAAACAGAACTAGAACCAAACAGAACTAGAACAGAACTAGAACAGAACTAGAAACAGAACTAGAAACAGAACTAGAACAGAACTAGAATAGTATCTTAGAACTAGAACAGAACTAGAACAGAACTAGAACAGAACTAGAACAGATCTAAAACAGATCTAGAACTAGAACAGAACTAGAACAGAACTAGAACAGAACTAGAACAGAACTAGAACAGAACTAGAACAGAACTAGAACAGAACTAGAACAGAACTAGAACAGAACTAGAACAGAACTAGAACAGAACTAGAACAGAACTAGACCAGAACTAGAACAGAACACTAGAACAGAACTAGAACAGAACTAGAACAGAACTAGAATAGAACTAGAACAGAACTGGAGCAAACTAGAACAGAACTAGAACAGAAACTAGAACAGAACTAGAACAGAACTAGAACAGAACTAGAACAGAACTAGAACAGAACTAGAACAGGAACTAGAATAGAACTAGAACAGAACTAGAACAGAACTAGAACAGAATTAGAACAGAACTAGAACAGAACTAGAACAGAACTAGAACAGAACTAGAACAGAACTAGAACAGAACTAGAACAGAACTAGAACAGAACTAGAACAGAACTAGAACAGAACTAGAACAGACTAGAACAGAACTAGAACAGAACAGAACTAGAACAGAACTAGAACATAACTAGAACTGAACTTAATATATTAAAATAATTTTTGTTCTTATAATTCTTATTCCTTCTTTTACTCTTCTAGATCATTGCGTTTGTTTTTCTTAACCCTAAATGACATTTAAAAAAATAAATCATTTCATTTAAAAAACAAACGTTTTAAAACGTCATTATAAATCATTTTAAGCAAAAAACTCCTCTACCATAACTACTTAGAGCAAAAAAAAAAGAACTGTTTTCTAAATCAGCAAATATTTTTTAATTAAAAAAAACAGAAAACTTTAAAAGATCAACACGCAATATGTTAAGAATGAAAAACAAAGAATGCTAAAGCATTAAAAATATAGTCATACCCACATGCAACAACAGACTTGCAACATGAAGGCAAAAGACCTACAACACCTACGCATAAATGCAAAAGTATGAGAAAAAACTCAAGCTAA
The DNA here is from genome assembly GCF_015586225.1 of Lucilia sericata. Classification (NCBI taxonomy): domain Eukaryota; kingdom Metazoa; phylum Arthropoda; class Insecta; order Diptera; family Calliphoridae; genus Lucilia; species Lucilia sericata. The sequence goes on along the minus strand of NW_023995613.1, from coordinate 90,363 downwards.
AAAAATTTACTAAATTACAGACTAAAAGAAACTAAAGGCTAGTTTTGGAAAAATTATTTAAGATGATGTGTTAAATGCAGAAAAAAGATGACTAGGAATTTGTTGTATAGTGAAGGTGAGGTTTTAAGTTTAATAAAGACAAATCAGGTTTTAAACATTAGGCAGAGCCACCTAAACATGATTTCTTTTTAATTAAATTTAAAAAAACAATTTTTGCTTCATTCAATAATATTTAAGTTTTTGTAAAAAATTCCTTTAAAAAACACTTTTTTTTGTCATGAATTAAACATTATGTACCATGTAGTGTTTATAAAATTTATTCCCCCAAAAACAAAAAATCACTGTGGGGGAATGTGCGTGCACAAGAGCACGCAAATAAATACCTTAATTTTTATTTAACACAATAAATATATACAACTTTGCCAACCTAAAAATACAGTATTTAAAGGAAATTAATCTTTTGACAAACACAATTTTAAAAAATTTTCAAAAATTTTTAATTTCTTTCCACGTTATTTCTCTCAAAACTTTTGTAATTTAAAGAAATTTGTATAAAATTTTTGGATAATATTAAAGAAAACACTTTAAGTTATTTATAAACAAGTTTAAATCAATTATGTTTAGTCATTGATTTTTAAGGAATTTTTGAAAAAATTATTTTGAAATTTTTTTCTGACGAAAATTAAATTTTCAAAAATTCCCCAAAATTACAAATTTTGAAGAAATGTTTTTGAAATTTCCAGTAAAAATAACTAAAAATAACTACTTTCATTTCCACAAAAAACATTTTAAAAATTTTGTTTTTAACTCCAGTTAAAGAGCCAAGAAAATTTTGAATTTTTTCCCCATTTTTCAAAGAGTTAATTCCTTTAAAGTTCCATTTACCCTTAAATCTATACATCCTACTCAACATTTCATACATGTTTATCTGCCACGCACATGCCTGCATATACTCGTCTCAGCATGTTTGTTTATATGTAAACAAACTTAGTTCTTCTTCTTCTTCTCCTGCAAAAAGGAATCTTTTGCACGCAATTCTTTTCGAGTTTGAGAAAGTTTGTTTTGTTTTTTTTTTTGGTTTATTTCCCTTTATTTTGTTGGACAAAAACAAATGTAAGGATAATAATAACAATTACAACAACAACAACCACAAGTGTTTATTTTTGTTTACAAGAGTCCTTTGGGTTTCAAGGATATTTTTCTAAATTTTGTAGGTTTCTGTGTTTTATATTATTTTTTAATATTAAGAATTTTCAAAAATTCGCCAAAATTCCAAAATTAAAAGAACATTTTTGAAAATTTAATAAAAAAGCTTAACATGTTAGCTTTTATTCCTATCAAAAGCTTTTAAAATTCTTTTCATAACAAAGCTTGTGAACAAAGAAAGTTTCGAAAGAAGTAAAATTTTTCTTGAAATTTTAACAATTTCAAAAATTCACCAAAATTTCAAAATTTAAAAAAACTTTTGAAATTTATTTTATAAAAGCTCAAAGTATTAGCTATAATTTCATAATAAAAGCTTTTAAAATTCTTTTCATAATGAAAGTTTGTGTATAAAGAAAGTTTCAAAAGAAACAAATTTTCTTGAAATATTAACAATTTTAAAAAATTCACCAAAATTTCAAAATTTAAAGAAAACTTTTGAAATTTTCAATTAAAGAGCTTAACTATAAGCTTCATTTACTATTAAAAGCTTTTTAAAACTCTTTTCATAACAATGTTTGTGAATAAAAAGTTTCGAATAAAAAAAATTTGTCTTGAAATTTTAAAAATTTTCAAAAATTCTGAAAAATCTAAAATTTAAAGAAAACTCTTGAAATTTATTTTATAAAAAGCTTAGGGTGTGAGCTTCATTTCATAACAAAAACTTTTCAAAATTATTTCATGACGAAAGTTTGTGAACAATGAAAGTTGCAAATGAAAAAAAATGTTTCTTGAAATATTAACAATTTTCAAAAAATTCAGCAAAAATCTAAAATTTAAAAAAAACTTTGAAATTATAATATGAAAAGCTTTAAGTATTAGTTATCATTTCATTATAAAACTTTTTAAAATTCTTTTCATAATGAAAGTTTGTGAATAAAAGTTTCAAAGAAGACAATTTTTCCTGAAATATGAACAATTTTCAAAAATTCGCCAAAATTCCCAAAATTTAAAGAAAACTTTGAAATTTTTGAAATAACGAGCTTAAACTATGAGCTTTCATTTTTCTATCAAAAATTTCAAAATTCTTTAATGACAAAAGTTTGTGAATAAAGAAGTTACGAAGAAGTAAAATTTTTTTGAATTTTAAAAATTTCAAATTCGCCAAAATTCCAAAATTTAAAGAAACTTTTGAAATTTCTTTTATAAAAAGCTTAAAGTATTAGCTTTTATTTCCTTTAAAAACTTATCAAACTTATTGTCACAGCGAAAGTTTGTGAAAAAGAAATTTAAAAATAAGAAACTTTTCTTGAAATATAACAATTTCAAAAATTCACCAAAATTTAAAGAAAACTTTTGAAATTTCTTTTATAAAAAGCTTAAAGTATTAGCTTTTATTTCCTATCAAAAACTTTTCAAAATTTTTTCAAAACAAAAGTTTGTGAATAAAGAAGTTACAAATTAGAAAATTCTCTTAAAGTTATAGCAAAATTTCAAAAATTCTGCAAAATTTTAAAATTTAAACAAAACTTTTGGAATTTATTTTGTAAAAGCTTAAGGTATGCTTTTATTTCCTATCAAAAACTTTTTAAAATTCTTTTTAAAACAAAAGTTTTGAATAAAGAAAGTTTCGAAGAAGTAAATTTTTTTGAAATTTTAACAATTGCAAAAATTCGCCAAAATTCCAAAATTAAAGAAAACTTTTGAAATTTATTTTATAAAAAGCTTAATGTATTGGCTTTCATTTCTTTAAAAAACTTTTCAAAATTCTTTTAAAACAAAAGTTTGTGAATAAAGAAAGTTTCAAAATTAGAAAATTTTCCTAAAATTATAGCAAATTTTCAAAAATTCGCCAAAATTCCAAAATTTTAAGAAAACTTTTGAAATTTATTTATAAAAAGCTTAAGTTTGACTATGAGTTGCTATCAAAAACTTTTCAAAATTCTATCATAACAAAAGTTTGAATAAAAAAAAAAAAATTCTAAAATAGAAAAATTTACCAAATACTGTAAGTAAATGTAATTTTTTAATACTTTAAGGAATTTTATTTCAAATCTTTAAATAGATTGTAACTAAATGAAATGCTTTAAACAATTCTAGCTTTAGGCTGAAAATTTATTAACAAATTATTAGGTTTTTAAGCGATTTTGGTTTAGAACAATTTGACTATATAACCAAAGGCAATATTGGTATTAAAGGTATTTTGTTGTAAAAAAAAACTTATGTATATATGTTCTAGAGCCAACATATCCCTAGTAATTTATGCATTCACCAGCAAATATAAAAAAGTTATAGTGTGTAGGGGGAAAATTGGCGCTTTTTGCCTTAACATGTGAGAGGCAGAAAAAACGCGATTGCGTGTATATAGAAGATCCTGTATGAAAGCAGTTTTTTTGTATTATTGTTTTTATAGATAACGCTTAAAGGAGTTGTTGTTTTTTGAGCTCATAAGAGTAGGAGTAGTAACTTAAAGAATGTTTTTTGGTGTTGTATTATTAAAGTATTTCCATACATACGTTGTTATTAGGTTTTGTATCCACTAGATACTTTAGACCTCTAAACATAAAGTTTTTTTTTAGCTTTTTTTTAACATCAATGCGTACCAAGCACTTCTTTTGGTGTAGGAAAGCAAAAAAAATAAGGAGTTTTGTTTGGCATGTGTGTTCATCATTGGTTTAGCTGGATCAGCTAAGCCAAGACCAGACCAGCAGCCTACATGCATGTTGTCTTTCTTTTCATGATTATATCAATGTCTAATAAGAACTTTGTTGTACGTTTTGAACTATGGTTTTCTAGAGGCAAATAATTTCATTTATTTTTCTGCAAAGCTTGGGAAACTTTGTATTTTTACCGTTTTATTTTTCCAATTTTCTATTATAAAGCCTCCCCTTCAAAATGTTTAGTGCCTTCATCATACTGGTTGTTAAAGTTGAGCTTTTCTTTTTTTGCTTATTAAAAAAAAAACGAAAATAGTTGAAGTTTTTAGTTGTCAATGATATATTCTTTTTTTGCTTATTAAAAAAAAACTATTTAAAAATCTTCACAATTTTAAGTTTTTATTTTTTTTTTATTTCTTTTATTCAAAGTTTTAAGTTTTTATTTCATTTAATATTTTTTTTTTTTTATAAATTTCCTTTTAATACAAAATATTTAAAATTTTGTGTTTTAAATCGTTAATATTATTTTGCTTTTAATTTTATTTGAATTTGTATGTTTATGCTCTATATTAAACTTTCACATTTTTATATCTTTTTCTTTGAATCATGCTTTTATTTCAATTTCCATTGATTATCCTTTGTATAAAATCATATCCTTTTAGTTAATATTCTTGCGTAACTCCTTTTGAATTTTTCCTTTATTTTTTTTTTTAAATTTTACTATTTATTTTATTATCCGTTTCAGTTTTAATTTTTATTTTCAACCGCACAATTTGAATTTCTATACAATAATGAAAAATTTTCTAAAAAACTTCAAAAATTATCAAAACAATTTTCCAATAATATGGCCTACATGATATAAAAATTTTCCTAAACAAGTTTTCTTAAACAAATTTCAAATTTTCAAAATAAAAACAACAATTTACCTACAAAAATTTTCTCATTTAATATTTCCAAAAACTAAGGTAACTCAATAAATAAAAACAAAATTTTTAAATTTAAAACAAGTTTAATATGAAATTTCAAACTTTCAATACCATTTACCTAAAATATAATTTCAATATTATTTACAAAATTCATGCTAACTAAATTGAAAAAAAATTTTGAATTTCAAATTTTGAACAAGTAAAGGCTACTACAACAAACCAAAACATTTACAAGTATGAAATAAAAAGGAAATGTTTTGGGACTATGTGTTTGAAAAAAAAAAAAAAAAACAACCCCAACAAACCAAAACATTTACGAAATAGATTTATAAAAGGAAATGTTTTGGGGCTATGTGTTTTGTCTTGACCATAGGTATTTGTTCCCACGTGTGGCACGACCCACGATATTAGCCGGGCATATCTATTGTTTGATATCCTTCGCGTGAAATACACCAATAAATTTTCCGTTCAAATCCGTTAATCTATATAAACAATTACCTAATGCGGATTCAATTCGAGCTTTCACATATTTTGGAGCTAATTTTGCATTAAACTGTTTCGAAAAGTCGCTTTGTTGAAAATTTTTTCTATAGACTTCCTGACCAGGCTCATATCTAATATTCCTATAACCTCTTAAATTATATGTACGTTCACTCCTTCTATATGATTTTTCTAAATTTTTCAATATGGAATCGTTAATGAGTTTTACATGGTCAGGTTGGCTAACTATTTCAAGTTCACCATCATTAATATTTCCTAAATTCCTGAGAATATTATAAGCTGACCCATGCGAAATCATATTTCTACCAAATAACGCGAAATATGGTGAAATTTCAATAGATGAGTGAACTGAACTACGCAGGGATTGGTTAATATGACAAATATTTTCGTCCCACGTTGTCTGGTTGTCACCTATATAAGATCGGATTGCTGCTAATATTGATCTATTCACCCTCTCTGAAGCATTGCTCTGAGGTGCATAAGACCCACTAAATACCTGGTTTATGCCATATGTCCTACACATTTCGGAAAAATCTTTAGATGTAAACTGACTTCCGTTATCGCTGTGAACAGTTTCCGGAACACCAAACACGCTGAAAACATGATTCTGCAAAAATGTTATTATACTATTAGCATCGGCTTTACGTAAGGGATGGATAAAACAAAATTTACTGAAGTGATCTAGAACCACAAGCATATTTGTATTCCCAGCCTTTGACCGAGGGTATGGTCCGAGTAAATCGATGAAAATTTTCTGAAAAGGCATTTCGGTAATTGTTTGTTTTCCCATTGGTGGTCTTGTTATAAAATTAGGAGCTTTGGTAACCTTACATGTTTCGCATTTACTAATAAAATTTCTAACTTGAATAGCCATATTAGGCCAATAATATTTTTCGCGTAACCTGAACAGTGTTTTAGAAATTCCACCATGGGAAGCCTGAGGAGAATAATGAGCCGATTTAATTAAATCTTCAGTAAGAGAGCTTGGTACCCATAATTTCCAAACTAGAGTATCAGTAACTTGACTACCCTCATAAAATCCTACTCTCTTATATACAAATTTCTCCGACACCCTAATGTCTGGTAAAGATTCTGAATTCTCCAAACAATTCTGCCTCAATATTTTGTAATCTTCACTTTCGAATTCTTCACTATTTAAATTGACATCCAAAATACACTCAAAGAGTTCTGAAATTTCATTTTCCGCTAAAGAACGAGATAAGGCATCTGGTACAATATTCTCCGAACCTTTTCTATGTTCAATTTCGAAATCATACCCTTGTAAAGAAAGACTCCATCGAGCTAGTCTTCCTGACAAGTCTTTCTGACTCATTAGCCATTTTAAGCTAGAATGGTCAGTTATAACTTTAAATGGTTGCATTTCTAAGTACGGACGGAATTTCTTTATAGCGGAAACAGCTGCTAAGCACTCAAGTTCCGTTACAGAATAATTTTTCTGAGACTTATTTAGTTTCTTTGAATAGAAATAAATAGGTCTTTCAAAACCTGCTGCGTCAATTTGACATAAAACAGCACCAATTCCTGTATTGGAAGCGTCACATTGGACTATAAATGGCTTGGAGTAGTCTGGGTGAACAAGTACGGGTGCTGTAGTTAATGACCTCTTTAAATTTGATATAGCTTCCAAAGCCTCCTCAGTCATTTCAAACTTTTTGCCTTTCTTAATAAGGTCTGATATAGGGGAAGCTAATGAAGAAAAATTAGGGACAAACTTCCTATAGTAATTTGCAACACCAAGAAATTGGCGTACTTCTCTAACAGTTCGAGGGATTTTAAAATTTCTGATAGCCTCAACTTTTTCATCTGAAGTTCTTATACTACCACCACCAACTATAAAGCCCAAATAATTTACTTCCTTCATACAAAATTTAGATTTTGCAACATTTATAGTTAAGCCACTTTTGGCTAAGCATTCCGCAACTTTCCTCAACAAAACTAAATGTTCCTCAAAATTTTTAGAAAATATAAGTAGATCATCTAAGTAGACAAATACTCTTTCCCTTAACTCCGAAGGTATTACCTTATCCATAAGGCGCATCATAGTTTGTGGGGCATTACAAAGCCCAAATGGCATAACCTTAAAATGGTAGAGCGGTCTACCAGCAACAGTAAAGGCTGTCTTTTCCTGACTATTTTTCTCTAGCAGGATTTGCCAGAATGCATCCTTAAGGTCTATTGCGCTAATATAAAAAGTATCCTCTAACCTCATCAATAAACCTTCGATATTTGGTATAGGATACGCATCCTTAATTGTGACCTTATTTAATTCGCGGCTATCCAAACAAATTCGCGTTTTATTTGGCTTTATCACGGCAGTTACAGGAGAAGACCAAGGACTATTGCTCTCTTCAATCACTCCAAGACTTATCATGCGATCTAGTTCCCCGTAAACTAATTTCTGTTTGGCTGGTGAGATGGGGTAATGCCTACGTTTTACTGGTTTCGCATCGCCGGTATCTATAATATGTTCCAATATTGAAGTTTTACCTAATCCTAAAACCTCAGACGAAGGAAACATATTAATCACTTTTTCTAGTTCCTTATTTTGAATATCTGTCAAGTTGTGTTTATTGTCATCAATTTTGTCATTAAGTTCATTAACTTCTAAATTTAGTGTTGCATCAAGTCCAAATAATTTCCAAAAATTAAAGCCTAAATACAATTTTTGAGAAAGTCCAGGTGAAATGTAGATTGTTATTGATTCCGTTCTGTCGTTAAAAGTTATATCTGTAATAATTTTACCTATAATCGGCATGGTTGAACCATTAGCCGTTTTGACCTCAGATTGAAAATTATTCATTTCTATTTTATGCTTTTTCAAAAACTCAACTGAATCCAAACCTAATACCGATATTGTGGCACCGCTGTCTAATAACCCTTTTATCTTTTCACCAAACATTTCTACTTCAGCGAACGGCCGTATGTCACCATTATCACCGCTAACTATCGAACTTTCAACAATTTTGTGTTCGTTTCTAAGTTCCTTATGTCTTTGTCTAGTTTTCAAAATTTTATCCGATATTGATCTTGATTCTGTATTATTAATTTCACTAAAAATTTTCGCCCGAATTCTAAAATATTCTACCCATCTGTCATGAAAATTGTTCTGTATGTCCTGTGTAAAATTTGTCAAATCTGGTTTCCGGGTTTCATCTACTTTTGAACAGGGTCCCCGGATTTCCTGTTCCTTTGTATGTTTCCCTCAGCGCAAAAAGGGCAATTAGATATGACATAATTATCCCTGCCACACCTATAACAGAAAACTCTGCCTGATTTTTTTGTGCAATTAAAAGCAAAATGACCTTTTTCCTTACAGTCAAAACAAGTTATATCAGAAATGTCCTTTGCGGGTTTTCCACGACTTAAAGCCTCAATAAACTCCTCGTTACCACCACAATCTGAAGATATCTCATCAACAAATTCTACTTCATTAACCTTTGGTTTAAATAAAGTTCTATTAAAGCCTGTTTCAATTTTTAAAACATTTCGTTCAGCGCGTCTACATTCTAATAGAAATTCCGGTAAAGTATTAGAAGTTGAGTTATGCACAAATATTAACATCTTACTGGCTATATTCCGTTTCATAATCTCAATCAAATCCCTATCTGACCTGGGACAGCTCATTCTTGAATTTAAATCGAGAATCACATTGTAAAACTGATCAAAGGATTCATTATACTTCTGCAACCTATTCATCATTTTGTGTTCTAAATCATAATCGCTTTCGCACGATCTAAACTGAACTTCCAGGGCTGACTTTAAAGAATTCCATGTAATATTTCTATTTCTCTGAACCCACTGAAAGTACCAATTTGCGGCCTGTCCTTTCAATAAAATGTATAAGTTGTTAGCAACTTCCTGAAAAGAAATTCCTTGAGAACATGCAATATGTTCAACTCTGCGTATGAAATCATCTACACGAAGTTCCTTATCATCGCCAGAAAAATAAACATTCCACCTATGCATTTCTAAAGGCCTATTACTGCCACTTAGACGCCTTTCCTCAAAATTTTCAATATTAATTCCATCATTTATTCTTTGACGACTATTCTCCTGATTTCGATTTCCCTGTATAGATAATTGGGAAATTGTTTCATTCATTCTAATTAACAAATTTTGTTCTAGATTGGATATTAAATCAACTACCTGATTTTGAACCACATCGTACACTAACTCCCTAATATTATCCATAGACAAATTATTGGATATTTTCACACTACCATCGTCGTCTTTCAATAGATTCTCATCTATATGACGAACGGTTTCATTAAGATCTGGTTCACTAACAACTCGATCTGATCTTCGATTCACACTAGCTGTTTTACCCATGTTTTCTAACGATTTAGCCTGACTACGTGTAAAAGGTTTATTTGAAGCCATGTTTCAAAATTAAATTAAATTGAAAAAAAAAATTCTAATAAAATTCGCGAATGCAAAGTAAATAAAAGTTAATAAGCATAAACATACAATAGAGAAAAACAAATTAAGAAAAATGTAAAACTTTTATAAAGTAAACAATGACAAAAAAAAAATATTTAACACCGTATGCGAATCACCAAAAATTCAAAATCAACCAATCAGATAAAACAATTCTTGAGTTGTGGATAAACTAAAGTTCAAGATGGCACTGTAGCAAATCATATACACTAAAATTCAAACAAATATTTAATTCACTATTAAATCTCAAGTACATTACATCTAATATATATACAAATATATATATAGGATAATGGATCCTGAATTCTATACCATTAATTAAACTACACAACTATGATACGAAAAACATGCCATAGGATATAGCTTAACTAATCCTTCAAAATATTTTAATTCCAATTGTACAATTATCAATCAAACACGTCTGACATTTAAGTTACTTTAAAATCAAAATATTTTGTTCCCGTTGGGCGCCATTTGTAACGTCACTGATTCATGACTAAACAATTATTGGGTTCTAATCAGTGATGTTCAATTTTCCCTTTTAATGAAAACAAATTTACCACAATTTACCATCTCTTACCTCAATCATCCACAACTCAAAAATTTATAAAAATTAGTACATCATTTTAATCAAATTTTCCTTAAATTCAAATAATTTCAACATTTATTAAATTGAAAATTAAAAACAAATAATAATATAATATTTAAATAAATTGAAATGTTCAATGTTATTGCCATGAATAAATTTTTAACAACAAAGAAACAAATCAATATTTTAAAATAAAAATAATATTATATAACAAAAACAACTTACATATTATACCCCTCGATATGTACATATCAGCAGCATATTCAAAATAATATATTCTCAAAATTTTACAAAAACAGAATTAATTTAAAATTAAATATAAAAAAAAAACACAACAAATCAAAATGAAATTTAAATTATATATCAATTTAATAAAAAACAATAATTAAATATTTTATTATTATTTCATTCAAATTACTCCATCCATTAAAACTCAAAGAATCTTGACTATTCATTGCACTGATTTTATCCGAATGGTTTAGATTTCAGCATTTCATTAGTATTTTTTTTCTTCTTATTTTAAAATATGTCTATTTTCATAACATTAATTTTCAAAAATTATCAACTTTTTTTTTTTCTTCTTTTTTTTTTTTTTTTTTAAATTTTAACAGTTGAGGTTTTATTTGTCATTGTTTATTTCAAACACTATTAAAATTTTTAGTTTCATTTAATTTAAAATAGTTGAAGTTTTTAGTTGTCAATGATATATTCTTTTTTTGCTTATTAAAAAAAAACTATTTAAAAATCTTCACAATTTTAAGTTTTTATTTTTTTTTTATTTCTTTTATTCAAAGTTTTAAGTTTTTATTTCATTTAATATTTTTTTTTTTTTTATAAATTTCCTTTTAATACAAAATATTTAAAATTTTGTGTTTTAAATCGTTAATATTATTTTGCTTTTAATTTTATTTGAATTTGTATGTTTATGCTCTATATTAAACTTTCACATTTTTTATATCTTTTCTTTGAATCATGCTTTTATTTCAATTTCCATTGATTATCCTTTGTATAAAATCATATCCTTTTAGTTAATATTCTTGCGTAATCCTTTTGAATTTTTCCTTTATTTTTTTTTTTAAATTTTACTATTTATTTTATTATCCGTTTCAGTTTTAATTTTTATTTTTCAACCGCACAATTTGAATTTCTATACAATAATGAAAAATTTTCTAAAAAACTTCAAAAATTATCAAAAACAATTTTCCAATAATATTGGCCTACATGATATAAAAATTTTTCCTAAACAAGTTTTCTTAAACAAATTTCAAATTTTCAAAATAAAAACAACAATTTACCTACAAAAATTTTCTCATTTAATATTTCCAAAAACTAAGGTAACTCAATAAATAAAAACAAAATTTTTAAATTTAAAACAAGTTTAATATGAAATTTCAAACTTTCAATACCATTTACCTAAAATATAATTTCAAATATTATTTACAAAATTCATGCTAACTAAATTGAAAAAAAATTTTGAATTTCAAATTTTGAACAAGTAAAGGCTACTACAACAAACCAAAACATTTACAAGTATGAAATAAAAAGGAAATGTTTTGGGACTATGTGTTTGAAAAAAAAAAAAAAAACAACCCCAACACTGTCTGTCTGTCTGTCTGTCTGTCTGTCTGTCTGTCTGTCTATGTAAACCTTGTTATCAAATTACAGGTCGCAATTTTGAACACAATTCGATGAAATTTGTTACACATATTACTTATGACCCAAGTACGAATCTTATTGATTTTGATTGATATCGGTACATTATTTCACCTAGCCCCCATATAACCGTACCCCCTAAATTGTAATTTGAGCTCATAATTATGCCAAATATACAAATATCTGTACAAAAATAGGCACAACTACATTTTATACCAGCATAAATGAAACTGCGAAATTTCTTAATGAGGGGCCCTCATTTAACCCTAGCCCTCTTCCAAAGTCCCCCTCTAAAATGCTTGAACGTCGTAAATTCCCTTATAAACACCTGTATTTCAATGAAATTCAGTATAATTTACTTTAATGTCAACAAAAATCCCTCCAAATAGCCTCCTAGACTCTAGCTCCTATATAATAGCTTCCATCAGAAAATCATTTTTTCATCAAAAATATATCGAAATTAAGGAAAAATTCAACATTAATGCATTATGACTAAAAATCATACACATTTAAGATATACTCATAACTGGTGTAGGGTATCATATGGTCGACCACGCCCGATTATACTTTTTTACTTGTTTTATGTTGGATTCCACTCATTTTATGACCAAGTTTGGGATATTTATTTAATTAAACTCTTCTAGGCGTATGATTACTATTGTTTAACTTCCTCATATAAAAATATACACCATACGCCTTCAGACGTTTCACATTAAACGATTAAATTTTGTTTTATCATAATTTTAGTTAACTTATTATAAAATTATATTCTAATATAATAATTGTAAATTTGATTTACTTAATTAAAACCCACACATAATGTTTGGTTGAATTGTTAAATTCTTTTATAAGTTTAACAATTTAATTTATGTATGCACTTGTATGCACTTTTTACTAAAAACCACAGTTTTATTTTAGTTTAATGAAAAAGTAATATATAAATCAGTACATGAAATGCGTATAAAAAATTGTTGCAGGTTATTTGTTCATTGTCCATAAAAATACTGAACGTATTATGCGGCAAGTAATAAACTATTTGTAAAAGTATGTATTTGCGTTTAAAAACTGATAATGTGAACACATGGAATACTATGGGACATTAGGTTGAATAATTGCAATGAATTCTCCGCACATTAGAAAATTTTAGAACATTTCTCTCTTAATAATATGAATGCGCAACCAAATTAGTAGATTAGTAGTTAATATTCATGTCATCAGACTGGTGATCAAGTATTCGGGAAATATTCTCTAATTTTTTTAGAAAATTTTCTCTATTTTTATAGAAAATTTTCGGGAAAATTTCTCTATTTTTATAGGAAAATTTTCGGAAAATTTCTCTTCTTTTTATAGAAAAATTTCGGGGAAAATGTCTCTATTTTTATAGAAAATTTTCGGGGAAAATTTCTCTATTTTTATAGAAAATTTTCGGGGAAAATTTCTCTATTTTTATAGAAAATTTTCGGGGAAATTTCTCTATTTTTATAGAAAATTTTCGGGGAAAATTTCTCTATTTTTATAGAAAATTTTCGGGGAAAATTTCTCTATTTTTATAGAAAATTTTCGGGGAAAATTTCTCTATTTTTATAGAAAATTTTCGGGGAAAATTAATTTTTATTAATTTTTATAGAAAATTTTCGGGGAAAATTTCTCTATTTTTATAGAAAATTTTCGGGGGAAAATTTCTCTATTTTTATAGAAAAATTTCGGGAAAAATTTCTCTATTTTTATAGAAAATTTTCGGGGAAAATTTCTCTATTTTTATAGAAAATTTTCGGGGAAAATTTCTCCAATTTTATAGAGAATTTTTAGGAAAATTTCTCCAATTTTCAGGAAAATTTCTCCAATTTTATAGAGAATTCTCAGGAAAATTTCTCTATTTTTATAGAAAATTTTCAGGATAATTTCTCAATTTTTATAGAAAATTTTCAGGAAAATTTCTCTATTTTTATAGAGAATTTTCATGAAAATTTCTCTATTTTTATAGAAACTTTTCAGGAAATTTTCTCTATTTTTATAGAAATTTTTGGGGAAAATTTCTCTATTTTTATAGAAAATTTTCGGGGAAAATTTCTTTATTTTTATAGAAAATTTTCGGGGAAAATTTCTCTATTTTTATAGAAAATTTTCGGGAAAATTTCTCTATTTTTATAGAAAATTTTCGGGAAAATTTCTCTATTTTATAGAAAATTTTCGGGTAAATTTCTCTATTTTATAGAAAATTTTCGGGTAAATTTCTCTATTTTTATAGAAAATTTTCGGGTAAATTTCTTTATTTTATAGAAAATTTTCGGGTAAATTTCTCTATTTTTATAAAAAATTTCTCTATTTTAATAGAAAATTTTCAGGAAAATTTCTCTATTTTTATAGAAAATTTTCGGGGGAAAATTTCTCTATTTTTATAAAAAATTTTCGGTAGAATTTCTCTATTTTTATAGAAAATTTTCGTGAAAATTTCTTTATTTTTATACAATTTTTTTGGAAAATTTCTTTATTTTTATAGAAAGTTTTTGGAAATTTTTCTCTTTAAATTATTTTTTAATATTTTTTATTATTATTCTTTATTACTCTCTATATTTCCTATATTATGTTGTTTCTTTTAAATAAAAACAAATAAAAAATTTAAAATAAAATATCTTAATTTATAAAATGTTAAAAGCTTTATTATTGTGTTGTATCTATGTTAGTTAAGCATAATTTATATTTGTTTATTTATTAAATAGCCAGATACCTACTGTATCCTTTTTGTATTGCCTCTAGAGTATAAAATTGCAACAAAATTTTTAAAATAATTTATAAAACTAATATAAACAAGTTTTCAAGGAATTAAAAAAAAAACACTAAACTAAAATGAATAAAACACAGCCACACACACACACTCACATACACCAACAGCAAATTTGAAAAACAAAAAATTTAATTAAAAGTGTAACAAATAACAACAATAAATAAATATATATTAACTAATGGAACGCAATTGAAATGAACAGAAATCATACGTTACGAATGCAACTTACCACTAAACGAATGACTTCCTGGATAGATTTTATAGTTGCAATTTTGAGGTTTTAATTAAAAGCGGAAGTAGTAAATAGTAGTAGCAGAGTAGTAGTAGTAGTAGAAATTAAGTAGTAATACAAAATAGTAGTAGTAGGTAGAGTAGTAGTAACAATTATAAAACGAATTTTTATAAACAATTATAAATATTTTACATTATTTTTTGTTTTTAAATTTTGCATTTAATTTTGAAGTTTTTTAGTTAATTTTGCGTGTTTTTGTTTAATTTGTTGCACGTTTATTAATTTTGTTGAGGGGAGTAGAGGCAGGTTGATTTTTTGTTTGTCACAGATTTTAAACGTTTTGTTTTTTTAGATATTTACATATACATACGTTTTTATTTCATTATTCAGCAGGTGCAGTTTATTTGTTTAAATTGTTTTTTTTGGTTTGTTTGATTTTTTTT
This sequence comes from Lucilia sericata, assembly GCF_015586225.1. Taxonomy (NCBI): domain Eukaryota; kingdom Metazoa; phylum Arthropoda; class Insecta; order Diptera; family Calliphoridae; genus Lucilia; species Lucilia sericata. Next base: position 74,976 of record NW_023995613.1, on the reverse strand, counting down.
TATTTGCATATAATTAAATAGTAATAAATTTAAATACATATTATATAATGTAAAGATAATAAATATTTATGTATGTCTGTAGTATTTATAAATTGTATGAATGAATCAATGCATGAATATGTAAATAAATATTAATAAAAGTAATGTTTAATGTTTATTATTCTTTTATTTTTTTTCAATTTATTTTATACACAATACATGTTATGAAAGAGTGAAAAGTGATTTGTGCCCAGTTACTCTACGTAATGAAAATTACTGATGCAGAATTGTGATAAAAATATATGTATATATGTATAAGTATGTATTTATGATATAATATAAGGGAAAGATAAAAATGTTTATTTATTACTTTATGCATACAAATGAAAAGTAATTAAATTGTAAAATAAATAATTAAGTAAATGCCTATAAAGTGTATTTATTTTCTGTATATGGACCAAAAAGAGGAAACCTTTAGGTGAAATGTCAACATTTAATTTTAAACTTCATTTACATATTTTGATATGAAAGTGATATTTTATATTTTAGGTTGAAACAAGGTTTTCCAAATGAATATTTTATAACAAATTCAAACTCTGAGATATTAGGATAATATTGCCAAAAACTGAGATATTAGGATAATACTCTCTATAATTGGGAGCAATATGTTACAATAGTTGTGTTTTGTTGCTATCAATGAGTGTTAACGCTTAAAGTTAGCAACAAAACGAACATTACCTGACTTGGCATCACTCCACAGAAGAAATCTGCTAAATCTTGAAATTATTTACATTTTCTTAAAAAAGGCTTTTTTATTTGATATTTTTTTGATTTAAATTTTATTTTAAAATATTTTTTATTGTTTGACATAACACATTAATATTTGTATTTTTATTTTTGAATTGGTAGCACTTTTATCGACGTTAAAATTAACTTGTATAATTTTACGCGTTAACTCCTAACGTTTATAAATTTTAAATTTATATGAAATTGCCTTTGAACGTTAGCACAAAACACAACTAATATTGAACTTGTTAAGGTCGAGGAATATTACATAATTCCAAAGAGCTGTAGACTAGGTATTTGGTTTATGATAAACTATTGCTATATGATTTTACTGATATTGTTTAAGCACAAAAATATTGGCAAAAACCTTTTAGTAATACATTTTTTAATCAATCGATCTATACATGACCCAAGATACCTTGCATGGCTCACATGAATGAACTTAAATCGATAAATTTCGATAACAAAATTCCAACTAACTAACTAACTAACTAACTAACTACTAACTAACTAACTAACTAACTAACTAACTAACTACTACTAACTAACTACTAACTAACTAACTACTAACTAACTAACTAACTAACTAACTAACTAACTAACTACTAACTAACTAACTAACTACTAACTAACTAACTAACTAACTAACTAACTAACTACTAACTAACTACTAACTAACTAACTAACTAACTAACTAACTAACTAACTAACTAACTAACTAACTAACTAACTAACTAACTAACTAACTAACTAACTAACTAACTAACTAACTAACTAACTAACTAACTAACTAACTACTAACTAACTAACTAACTAACTAACTAACTAACTAACTAACTAACTAACTAACTAACTACTAACTAACTAACTAACTAACTAACTACTAACTAACTAACTAACTAACTAACTAACTAACTAACTAACTACTAACTAACTACAACTAACTAACTAACTAACTAACTAACTAACTAACTAACTAACTAACTAACTAACTAACTAACTAACTAACTAACTAACTACTAACTAACTAACTAACTAACTAACTAACTAACTAACTACTAACTACTAACTAACTAACTAACTAACTAACTAACTAACTAACTAACTAAACTAACTAACTACTAACTAACTAACTAACTACTAACTAACTAACTAACTAACTAACTAACTACTAACTAACTAACTAACTAACTAACTAACTAACTAACTAACTAACTAACTAACTAACTAACTAACTAACTAACTAACTAACTAACTACTAACTAACTAACTAACTAACTAACTAACTACTAACTAACTACTAACTAACTAACTAACTAACTAACTAACTACTAACTAACTAACTAACTAACTAACTAACTAACTAACTAACTAACTAACTAACTAACTAACTAACTAACGACTAACTAACTAACTTACTAACTAACTAACTAACTAACTAACTAACTAACTAACTAACTAACTAACTAACTAACTAACTAACTAACAACTAACTAACTAACTAACTAACTAACTAACTAACTAACTAACTAACTAACTAACTAACTAACTAACTAACTAACTAACTAACTAACTAACTACTAACTAACTAACTAACTAGCTAACTAACTAACTAACTAACTAACTAACTAACTAACTAACTAACTAACTATAAGAAAACTTTCCAGAAAGTTCTATAAAAGCTTTTGAGAAAATTTTATTTTTATAGAAAAATTTCGAGAAATTCTCAGTTCGATATGGAAAATTATTGTGAAAATTATCTTTGTTTAGAAAATTGTCATGAAGATTGTCTTTTTATAGTAAAGAGTAGATTTTCGTGAATATTCTCATTTTGTAGAACATTTTCGTATAAAATTCTCTTTTAATAGAACATTTTAGTGAAAATTCTCCTTTTAGAGAACATTTTCGTAAAAATTATCTTTTATAGCACGTTTTCTTCAATATTCTCTTTTTACAGAACAATTTTGTGAAAATTCCCTTTTCAGTGAACATTTTCGTTGAAATTCTCTTTTTATAAAAAAATTTCGTTAAAATTCTCTGTTTATAGAACATTTTCCTGAAAATTCTCTTTTTATAGAACAATTTTCCTGAAAATTCTCTCTTTGTAGAAAATTTTACGTGAAAATTCTCTTTTTATTGCAAAGTTTCTGTAAAAATCTCCTTTTAGAGAAAGTTTTATAGAAGAGTTCTGTTACTATGGTTAATTTGGACTGATCTTAGTTCGAATTTAAAAATAAAAAATTTGTCGCAATATTTACAGCGAAAATTAAAAATAAGTATTTAAAAAAAAAATGATATTTAATTACAAATTAAGAAATGAGGTATAGAAGAATGTTAAGTATTTGAATAGTAATCGAAATAATATAGATGTAATAAAATATTTTTCTGATATATAGACGATAACTGTAATAGACACACACTCACACACATTTATGAATGAAAAATGTTTTAAAGTTTAAGAAATGTATAGAAAAAACTATAAAATCTGGTAGTGATTTTATAAAAAAAAAATCCAAAATATTCAATGTGAACAAAATTTTCAAATACTCACTATTTTCCATATAAGTTTTAGCCTTATAACCGCCAAAATGATGAGAGTAATCGGAAACAAAATGTAAACCCAAATAGGAGCCAGTGGAAACATAACGCAACAATTTTAGTTTGGTACTCCAATCGCCACATAAACGTTTGGGTAAAACTTCTTGATTAGCTTTATTATTATTATTATTGTTGTTGTTATTGTTACTGCTATGATGATTATGACTATTCGAAGTGGTGGAGGGATGCTGCAAATATGGATTTCCTTTGGGATAATCGGGAGTTTGTATAATGAAATTATTACGTGGACTATAAAGACTGGAATAGATTTGTAATAGTTTTTGATAGTTATTTTGAGCCAAATCGTAACCGTTGTAGTCAGTATTTGTGGTGCATAGACATGATCAGCCGTCATTGCCGAGTTGGGCAGATATCTTAAACTATTTGCTGATGATGTTGTAGAATCATAAGAGCTGCGCTTACGAAACGTTCTTAAATTAGGATTATTGTAGTTAAATTTGAGATTAAGATTAAGACTGTTCTGTATATTGCTATCGATACTTGGGGCATAACGATATTTGGAAGATGTCGATTTTGTAGACGATCTAAGAGATTCTGAGAGTTTGGGTTCGGTAATCTCTAGATAATCATAAGTACAACTGTTGAAGAGAGACAAACATGTTTAGGGGATAATTTTAATTTGTTTTATGTATGTTAGGTTGGGTTGGACACAACTTACCCTTGTTCATTTTCTATGACAAGTTCTTCAAATTCGATGACTATACGATAACCCGCTGGTGCTGTAATTGTTGTAAAACAATTTGCATTGTCGGGATATTGGCGGGGAAATGAGGGACTCCAGATGGAAGCTCTTGGATGTTCTTTAGTCAATGATACTGTTTTATTGCAATCGTTGATCCAATTGCGTCTCAAGGAATCTTTAAAGGAAAATATAGTTTAAGATTTCATTTCAGAAGATTTCATTTCAAGAAAGGGAAATAAAGCTACAACTTCGAAACAGTTAGTCCAACTTCAATAAAATTTCAGATCTCTAGGCCTAGAGGCAACTGCAGCAGTCCCATAGGGCATTCATATATAGTAAAATTGTTTAAATCGAATAAGAAACTAAAAATTTATTAAATTTATTATTTAATTATCAAAATAGCGACGGCTTAGGGGACTCATTCTCGACAATAGAAAACTTTTATAATGGACCAACTGTTACGACCGCATTTATTTCCCCACTTGTGTGAAATTTTTCGTTTTCAAAGAGAAGCGCTATGATTTCCAAATGATCTTTGTTCCGACTTACCATCACTCATGGCTCTTTCACAGATTAGAAAGTTATTGGCACTACAGTCTCTATCGTTCCACATGTATTTGTTGGTTAAAGGACTACGACTGCTTTGCACACCGGGTGGTGTGCGAAAGTAACGTCTGAGCTCTATACAATCCTGACTACTAAGACCATCATCGTTGGGTTGTTTATTGTAATGACCATGTTGTGACCAGCCCGGAAACCAATCTATATATTTGATTTTCAAAATAACTTGTAAAATCAAAGGAAAACTTATAGTATCATACTTACTGGTATATTGAAATGTCAAACCATCACTCCAACGAAAGTCACCCTCATAACTTTTATCCGAACCACCCACCCAATAGGCATTTTGATCGGTGTAACCGGGACTATTAAGCAACAATTCATTGATGGTCTGCTGCTGTTGCTCATTGCGCACCGATACTAAGTGACCTCCCAATTTGGAGCAGTGTTTCTCGGCCTCATGCCAATTCATGGACAGTTCAATGGCTGCTATGCAAAATTGCTCCATAGCAATCCAACCGAAGGCACAATTTGAGACAATATTAGTTAAAGGTCGTGCTTGATAAGACAAATAAATAGCGGGCATTAAAGGTCTACTTATTTGCTGAGCTGATGACGTTCTACGTTCTTCTCTGTTATGCTCCTTAGTAGACGAGCCAGCACGAAAAAGATGTACACTTAGGGTATTACTAGAGGATTCCAAGATAAAACCACGCATATGTTTGGTATTATTGACACAATGTGACCACTTGGAATGATCATTTTCAAAGACCTTTATCACCACACCCACACAATTGGCCGTGCCCGAAAAGGCCATTTGCAGATTGGCCTTAGTGGCTGCCAAAAATCCAAAGGAATCCAAGCCTAGACTAGCGAAGGCCTTATGTTCTCCCATTAACTTACGATTATTTGTTGCATTCATATCAGGCAGTTTATAAAATGGCATTAATGACGACGAAAACGAAGAATAAGCACCAAAATTATTACCACTATTTACAGTTAAATTTATCACTTGTGCATCTACTGTAGCCCCCTGACTCGTAAAGATCGTATACAATTCCTCCTCCTGTACAGCATCGCCTACACCAACATCCGACATCAAGGTCGGCATGGGTAAGATATCGCTGTCATTATTGGTCACCATACGCAGCAGTACACGATTCCCATATGGCAGATGTATACGAAAGTAACACTCCAAAGTGTCTTTCATACTTGGTCGTATATAAAATTCACCACTTCCATTACTTGTATTTACATTATAACAATAATCGACTAATTTATAACTTAAGCTAAACATAGGATTCCTATAGAATTGCACGGAGGCCTCGTCATCCTCAACATTAAAATGATAGACACGATCGGTGGCCTCTAATTCTTCGAGTTTGCCACATAATACCTTATGATCGCTAAAGCGTACATAACCACCACTGGCACAGGGTACATTGAGACGTTGTAGCTCTACGAGCATGCCCGGAGGTGGTTGATTGAGTTCAGAGGCCTCGTTTTTATTGTTGAGATGTTTATAGGAGGGAAAATGTACTGTACAATCTATGCAGTATAAAGGCAGAATGGTATAGTCCAAAGTACCCATAGAAGTTTCACGTAATATTAAATGGCAGTCTAATGAAAGAAATAGAAAAGTTGTTGTTTTATTAAAAGTCCCAATAACCATGGTATACCCTGTATAAGCTTTAAAATATCTCCTTTAACAAATTGCTCCTCATAACCATTCATCTTTTTTTGTTTGTTGTTGTTGTTATTTTTGACAACTACACAGATTTGCACTTACCTTTGCGTATTTGAAATTGAAAAGTTTTCTATATACCACTATTTTTTGTGCTTCATCGACATTTGTTGCACTGGCACTACGATGACCCATATTGCCACTAGCATTTAACCAGACATTATTACTGGAATACGAGCTGTTGTTACTGTTGCTACGCAAGTTGTTCGTTTTGAATTTCAAGCGAAAAAACACTCTGAAATTGAGAAAAAAATGGATAGAAAAACTTAGTTAGAAACAATTTGAAACTAGACTAGAAAGAGAGGTGAGTTAAAAAAAGTTGTTAAAGATTTTTTTTATTTTGCTTTAAAAAAGTTTTTAGAATAAATCAAAAATGTAAAATCTTTGTAAAATGTAAATTGTTTTTTCGTGGAAAGGATATTTTCAAAGTCTTTTGGAATGAGTAATGAGATTGCTTTAATCTTACAAAGAAGGAGTCAATAAACCTTTATTATGAAATTTCCTAAATATCTTAGGAGAAAGACGTAATATGGAGAACAGATATTGGATGCTACAAAGCTAAAGGAATAAAAAAGAAGAAAAGTCTAGCCGATCATAAGCATTAAAACATTTTGCTTATGAAAGCAGTTATAGTGATTACTTTTCATGAGACTGTGGCATCAAAGTTGGTGTTCTAGGCCTAACATTTTAACTCTACATCTTATGAGGAAAGAGGCCAGGTAATCAAGTCGAAAGAAATCATCATGATGCTGTACGTAGTTCTCTGATCTTTTAAATTTTGAGATACATAGATGGAGGACAATACTAATCTAACGTCAGAGTTATACACATGAGGCTTTTACATGGTTCTAAATACAATTGGACTGTCTGTAAACAATACTTGTTTAGACTGGACAAACATTTATTATCCCCGACTTTCCTTCAAAATTTCTAGTGAAAAACGGATCAGCTCATATGATTCCTCCAAACATAAGAATTATTTGTCATTAAATTTCAATATACAAGATTGTCGAATCATGGTCCAAACATTTTTGCCTAAATTCCAGAAGTCCATTCTAATGGTCAAATATTCGTTTTTGTTGAAAGATTGACCAGGTCAAAAGGATTCTCCTAATGTAAACTCTCGTAAACTTTGTTATAAGAGAAAACTGATCGAGTATGTTTCCCATCATATTAAGACTGGAATGTATGTATATTGGATTTCAAACGTTTGAGGGTTTAGCTTCTCAATTTTTCAGCTGATATCAATGTCATCTTTATATGTTTAAGAAGGTACTTTAGGAAAAAATTATAAGTGAAAAGTGATCGAGTATGTTTCTACGAACAGTCAAGTTAAGTCGAAGGGACTCCATTTTGATAGAACAACACCAATCAGATGTAGTATTGTTAGTATTAAATCATGCCTGTAGCAGTAAGAAATCTCAGGAGGTCAATAAGTTTTGACCCAGATTAGTCCTTCTATTCTAAGCCTTTTGTAGAAAGAACCATTTTAAAAAACCCTAACGCAGTTGCTACTGAAACGATGTTGTAGATATCCAGAGCAGCCTTGACATATGTTGGGACTAGGTCCCTATTTAATACCAAATATCTTAAGCAGTTGCTCATATACACCACGACATCCAGATTGGTAACAACGAACGCAGTTACTACTAAATTGATGTTGGAGATATTTAGAGCAGCCTTGACAGATGTTGGGATTAAGTCCATTTATATATTTTTCGATTACAATACAACTACAAATTATATTCTAACCTGATGTACCGAGCAGGGTGACGATGACGCCCGTTAAAGTGTAGCAGATCAGAGTCTCTGTTGGGAATCGAACCCACAACCCTAGTACTGACAGTCTAGCACACTACCAACTAGCCTACCGGGGCACCCAAAAATAAGTCCCTATTTCATACCAGAGCAGCCTTGACAGATGTTGGGACTAGTTCCCTATTTAAAACCAAATATCTTAAGAAGTTGCTCATATACTCCTCGACATCCAGATTTGTAAGAGCTTGTTGAATTGTCGATGTTGTTTCATTATTGAAGAGAATTGTTTAAATTCAAGTGATCTTTCTATAACTCGGACAATTTTATATAGATCTGACTCTGTAGATTGGCCTTAAAGATTGGAGTGTTGTGGTATTCGTAATGAGCCGTCAAGTCATTGCCTAATATTCTAGTAGATGAGACTTTCCTATATATAGAGTTGAAAGGATAAGCGGCTAATTGAACGAAAGTCCTCGGGGATATCATAACTTCTTTTGCCACAGCTTTGGGGATAAAAACGACTTTGACATTTCTTCAGTTTATCAGAACATGTGTCAATCATGATGATTATTCATTTGAACTTTTTAACATCTTTGCCAAAGCACCATCAAGTCCTGGTAACTTAAAATGGGAAGAAACTATCTATCTCCTACGAAATTCTTTCCTGGGAGATAGTATTGTTATTGATTTCCGATAGAGTCCTTATATGAGTCTGCGAGTATAGTCACCTATCCTCTGAAAGCTAATTATTTTGGGCCCTTTTTTGGAACTCTGTTTGTAGTACATAACAGTTGAGATTCAAGTGCGAGAACATATGTATCTTAATTCACTGAGAAAGGCATGTAGAAGAGTAACGGATGTTGAAGATATTGACCAATCACATTAATTCAGAAACTTTTATATGAAGCCAAATGAATGAAATATGACGGACAGGTTTTGGTGCCATTGTTTAGATAAATTTGACCCAATTAATCATTATGGAATCGAAAACAGTTCAATTTTATTGTTATACTTTTATATAAGTTTGTCATTCCGTTTGTAATTTCAACAATATAATTTTCTGACCCCACAAAGTATATATGAATATTCTGGATCCTTATAGATAGCGGAGTCGATTAAGCCATTTCCATTTGTCCGTCTGTCTGTGTCTGCCTGTGTCTGTCTGTGTCTGTCTGTGTCTGTCTGTGTCTGTCTGTGTCTGACTGTGTCTGTCTGTGTCTGTCTGTGTCTGTCTGTATCTGTCAGTGTCTGTCAGTGTCTGTCTGTGTCTGTCTGTGTCTGTCTGTGTCTGTCTGTGTCTGTCTGTGTCTGTCTGTGTCTGTCTGTGTCTGTCTGTGTCTGTCTGTGTCTGTCTGTGTCTGTCTGTGTCTGTCTGTGTCTGTCTGTGTCTGTCTGTGTCTGTCTGTGTCTGTCTGTGTCTGTCTGTCTGTGTCTGTGTCTGTCTGAGTCTGTCCGTGTCTGTCTGTGTCTGTCTGTGTCTGTCTGCGACTGACTATGTCTGTCTGTCTCTCCGTCTGTCTGTATCTCAGTCTGTGTGTCTATTCAAATCAGCTTTCTGAAGACCCCTCTCAATAATTCGATCAGATATGCTTTCGTGAAGTTTCCTATTTAAAATAAGCAAAATCCGTCCATAAATTTAAATTTATTTCACCTTTTATATCAATTACTTTTTAAACTTTTTCGCTTTTTTTCAGCAGAATATCAACAAAATTACTCATTTAAAAGTAGAAGAAAATCATATTTAAAAGAAACTACTAAACAATACAAAATTAATTGTATAATGATGACTTCAAATCAGAAAAACTGCTGTAGCATTTAAGAAACACTCACGCACACACACCCACTCATTCACTCTCAAATAACTGTCCAATGCACAATTAATATTAATTTCAAATTTCAAACTAATTGAAGACAAATTGGAATTGTACATGTTGTGGACAAAGCGACGCAGCATTAAATGTTTCAATATTTGAATGTGTAAGTATGTGTGTATTGAAGTGTAATGAGTAGTGTTGCATGTATTGTTATTGTAAAAATGTTAAAACTACAGTAGTAGTACTTACCTAAACTCAATGGTATCGTCTTGCTCGCAAAGCTCGTTTACCAACCATAAACCCAGGGATTCAGTACTAATGCCGCCAGCAGCATTAGTATTGCTTTTTGTTCTACCCTGCCATTTATTTTCCGATGAACAGATGTTTGTTGTAGTTTCAATCTCGGCTGATTTTCTGCGTTTTTTCTTAGTAGCTGAGGAGGACGAGGAAGAGGAGGATGTAGCTACATTATCTACATAATGCCATTTATTGCTGTAATTTGTATCATGTTGTTGTTGTCGTTGTTGTTGTTTTAGCTTAAAGCCATTTTTTGTTGCCTTATAAAAACCATTTGATGGTATATTATCAACATTTTCTTTTACTTCAAGAGATTCCTTCTTTCCAGTGTCGTCAACACCATCACCATCTTGGCCATTTTGTGTTTCTTCCTCAGACATAGAATTAGAATTATACAAGTTTTTTGTTAACGCTTGAGCGTTTGTATGTTTGGGTGCATTGGCGCTACTTTTCATTTGCCAATTCCCCGTATGCTGAGATGTGGCGAACCATGAAATTGGCAACTTGTTGCCTAAGATTTCACTACTGCTGCCACCATTACTAACATCTTCGCTACCGCCACCATTAGAATCGTTAGCATCATCACTCGTTCCACTATCACTGTTTGTTACAAAACTACCACGTTCTTGGGAACTTAAGAGCGAAACAGTTTCAACAAAGAAATCTCCTGTGTATTGACGGATTGTTGGATTTTGCATTTCTGGTGTTGCTGCTGATGATGTTGAAGATGACGCTGCTGTTGCCGTTGAGTGAGAAGTTTGTAATGGCTCTGTTGGCAAACTTGTTGTTAGACGTACTAGAAAATTGCACGTGCAGTTGCAAAAAAATGTATGTAAAGAAAAGAAAATAAAATTCAACTTTAATAACATTTTAATGAAATTATATTTTTAAATAAAAATAAATGTAGTTTTTAGTTTCCCCTTTTTTGCAATCTCAGGGGTTTAAGTTCTTTTAGTGGGTCAGTGAGTTGTAATAAAACCGAGACATAATTGAAATCTATTCAATTTTATTGAAATGTAAAATGTCTGCAATTGAATTTAAATCATGCTGAAGTATTTAAAAAAGCGTAATTTTATGAAAATAGATATTATTTTAAAGATAACTAACTTAAAGGGGAGAAATTTATATTCTAAACATAAACTGGAGACTAGACAAAAAGAAAAAATGATTTTAATATTCTAATAGACACCTAGGGTCAGATTTTGCAGTTCTGTGTAGGACTGAATAGGAATATTTACTAAAGATAATTCCATTCCAACACTTCTCATGTATTTATTTGGAAAGGAGTGGCCTCCGGTAAGTTAGCATTTAGTGTTTTAGTTTGGAAGACCGGAGTTGGTGGGTTCGATTCCCACCTGAGGCACTGGTTAAGGAGCACGCAACAGGCCCGATAGAGGCCTAAGTGTATTTCTTCGGATTTGATGTATATATGTACATCCTCCTTTCAAACTAACTAACTAACTAACTACTAACTAACTAACTAACTAACTAACTAACTACTAACTAACTAACTAACTAACTAACTAACTAACTAACTAACTAACTAACTACTAACTAACTAACTAACTAACTACTAACTAACTAACTAACTAACTACTAACTAACTAACTAACTAACTAACTAACTAACTAACTAACTAACTAACTAACTAACTAACTAACTACTAACTAACTAACTAACTAACTAACTAACTACTAACTACTAACTAACTAACTAACTAACTAACTAACTAACTAACTAACTAACTAACTAACTAACTAACTAACTAACTAACTAACTAACTAACTAACTAACTAACTAACTAACTAACTAACTAACTAACTAACTAACTAACTAACTAACTAACTAACTAACTAACTAACTACTAACTAACTAACTAACTAACTAACTAACTAACTAACTAACTAACTAACTAACTAACTAACTAACTAACTAACTAACTAACTAACTAACTAACTAACTAACTAACTAACTAACTAACTAACTAACTAACTAACTAACTAACTACTAACTAACTAACTAACTAACTAACTAACTAACTAACTAACTAACTAACTAACTAACTAACTAACTAACTAACTAACTAACTAACTAACTAACTAACTAACTAACTAACTAACTAACTAACTAACTAACTAACTAACTAACTAACTACTAACTAACTAACTAACTAACTAACTAACTAACTAACTAACTAACTAACTAACTAACTAACTAACTAACTAACTAACTAACTAACTACTAACTAACTAACTACTAACTAACTAACTAACTAACTACTAACTAACTAACTACTAAACTAACTAACTAACTAACTAACTAACTAACTAACTAACTAACTAACTAACTAACTAACTAACTACTAACTAACGAACTACTAACTAACTAACTAACTAACTAACTACTAACTAACTATAACTAACTAACTAACTAACTAACTAACTACTAACTAACTAACTAACTAACTAACTAACTAACTAACTAACTAACTAACTAACTAACTAACTAACTACTAACTAACTAACTAACTAACTAACTAACTAACTAACTAACTAACTAACTAACTAACTAACTAACTACTAACTAACTAACTAACTAACTAACTAACTAACTAACTAACTAACTATAACTAACTAACTAACTAACTAACTAACTAACTAACTAACTAACTAACTAACTAACTACTAACTAACTAACTAACTAACTAACTAACTAACTAACTACTAACTAACTAACTAACTAACTAACTAACTAACTAACTAACTAACTAACTAACTAACTAACTAACTAACTAACTAACTAACTAACTAACTAACTAACTAACTAACTAACTAACTAACTAACTAACTAACTAACTACTAACTAACTACTAACTAACTAACTAACTAACTAACTAACTACTAACTAACTAACTAACTAACTAACTAACTAACTAACTAACTACTAACTAACTAACTAACTAACTAACTAACTAACTAACTAACTAACTAACTAACTAACTAACTAACTAACTAACTAACTAACTAACTAACTAACTAACTAACTAACTAACTACTAACTAACTAACTAACTAACTAACTACTAACTAACTAACTAACTAACTAACTAACTAACTAACTAACTACTAACTAACTAACTAACTAACTAACTAACTAACTAACTAACTAACTAACTAACTAACTAACTACTACTACTAACTAACTAACTAACTAACTAACTAACTAACTAACTAACTAACTAACTAACTAACTAACTAACTAACTAACTAACTAACTAACTACTAACTAACTAACTAACTAACTACTAACTACTAACTAACTAACTAACTAACTAACTAAACTAACTAACTAACTACTACTAACTAACTAACTAACTAACCTAACTAACTAACTAACTAACTAACTAACTAACTAACTAACTAACTAAACTACTAACTAACTAACTAACTAACTAACTAACTAACTAACTAACTAACTAAACTAACTAACTACTAACTAACTAACTACTAACTAACTAACTAACTAACTAACTAACTAACCAACTAACCAACTAACCAACTAACTAACTAACCAACCAACCAACCAACCAACTAACTACCTAACTGACTAACTTTTGGAAAGGAATTGAGAATGAGAAGATGTTGTCTTTCCGTTTATAAATTCCACAATTATAATTTTCCGATCCTATAAATGGCTCCTGATAGAAAGCGGTGTCGATTATTGTTTGTCTGTCTGTCCGTCTGGCTGTATTTCTGTTAAAAATCAATTCTTTAAAAACTTCGCGAACCAAAACATTTTAATAATATTAAAATGAAATAAATCATTTGTCCTTTTTCCAATTTCACACAAATGCAAAAGAAAATTTTCACTGATAAATTTATTATATTTCAATTTAATAAATCGAAGTGCAAATAATATAAATTGCCTTTAAAATCAAATGCCATTTGTGAAAGAGGCACTTATGAAGATTAAATATAGATTTAAAATTTAAACATTTCAATAAACAAACACAGACACTCAAAAGCTCAAAATAGAAAGTAGAGTATAAATATTTGAAAAAAAAATTATAAATAGATTATTTGTGCGTTTGTTTGTGTTAAATTAACCTTATAAATCTAAATTGATTTTTAGTCGGATTAAAAAAAATTATAGAAGAAAAATGTACACACATACAGAATGTGCATAATTTGTTAGATATACAGTGATTTTAAAAATAATTCATACAAATACTGGAGAAGTCAAAATATTCTTTTTTAAACTTTACCTTTTATTTACAAATTACATTCTTCATTCCTTCATCTGTTACCTTATTATCTGAAGATAGTTAACAAGTAATAACTTTTACTTTTTTCAGATATACATTTACATTTACTACTTGTTTATTTTAAAACCTAAAAATTTAAATAATTCTTTCTTAATTTAACCTAAAGTCATTTAAGTACAATTCAAATCAAATTGTTTGTTTGTTGTGTCTTTAAACATGTTATTATAACCAAATAAACATAAAAGCAAGCAAGCAACTACAATAACATGTAGGAAAACAACCACAAAAAAACTCAATAAAATCGAATAGTACTTGAAGAATTGAATTTTAAACAATAAAAATAAACAAAAAAAAAAAAAAAAAAAAAAAAAAATAATCGTAAATAGGATTATGGAAATTGCCTGCAACAAAAAACACACCAAGAGGATGGATGTAAACAAACGTATTTACCATATTTTCTTGATGGCACTTACCAGGCATGGAAAATTTAAATTTTAGAATTGTACTAACTTATTACTTAGGTTTGAAGGAACTATAGACTAGACTATAGACTTAACTATAGACTACTCGGGGGAGTTTTCCAGATTTTTCCTACCGAGCGCGTCCCCGGGTGGCGGATAGGGGGTGGTGATGGACCATCTGTCCTCTCCCAGCTTTAATTTCACTTAAGCTGAGGGAGGGCAGATTGTCCACCACCTGGGAATATTATATTCCCCGCGGACCAAAAAACTGGAAAAAAAAAACAAATATGGAAAATAAAAATAAAAAGATAAAAGTTACGGTGCAGGGCCTAAATAACCCAGTACCGGCGGCAAGTGTTGATCTACTCGCGAGTCACGTGTCGTCGTCATCCTGCAATCGTGAGCAGAATACTACTACGGAGGTGGGTACCTTGGCCTCCGTGGCGGACAATGCGTCAAGTGTACAGCATGCCGCTGGCAAAAATATAGGGGTGAAAGAGAAGGATGTACTCGGAGAGAGCTCTAAGCTACCTCAGCCTTTAAATATAGGTGAGGGTTCCGACTCTGAATCCTCAGATGATAATAAAAATAATACCATTATAGCAAATCCCAAAAAGGATGAAGTAGAGCAAATGGTGAAAGAGGTGAGTGATAGCATAGCTAAACTACCTATTACTAAGAAAAGACTTTCTGGAGCACAGAGGAGGAAGTTGAAAAAGATGCTTCAGGAAATCATAGTTAGTCAATCCCACGACACTCCAAAGGAAAAATCGAACTCTCTCACAAGATCTGAGGCAAAAAGGATCAGGTCTCCCGAGGAGTTGACAACTGAGAATAAACCTAAGAAGAAAAAGAGCTCCCCGTCTTCTAATACACAGTCGAAGCCAAGCCATACTTCACTCAAAGGAATCTCAAGTGAGAATCCTGCGAGTAAGGGTGACAACGCCAAGCCAGATATTCCGAAGACGAACACGTCCGCGAAATCAACCTCGAAGATAAGGGAATCTCAAAAGAAGCCCCGAAAAACGAGGAAGGAGAAGCTAGACGGAGGAAAAGGAAAAGAGCCGCCATCTTACGCCACAGTTGCCAGAAGTAGGCACCGGGACGATCTCTGCTATGCAGTTTACGATGCCGGTAATCCGACAGGCAAAATTCCAATAGACCAACAGAGTAAAATAGAAGACCTGGTCAACAATAAGATAGTGGACCATGCAATCGCTTCGAAGGGCAAACAACCAATAGAGAGCGAGAGCTGCGAGTTCAGCATGGGCGTGATGTTGATGAGGTTGGCATCTCACCAATGTGTTAGCACCCTAAAGAACTTGGTGGAAAGTATCCCTCCTCCCTGGGACGGCGCTAGGCTGGGACTGGCAAAGAAGAGCGAGCTTCCGGTGCTCCTAAAGTCCACTGTCTACATAAAAGGATGGGGCAGTAAACTGGCTAATGAACGTATACTGGAAATTCTTGGAGGTCAAAATGCTGAGCTGGCCGTGGAAAAATGGGATGTCTTTTACAGGAATGAAGAACCTGAGGGAACTTTATTTGTAATAGGTATCGACCAGAAATCCATGGCTAGTCTTGCCAAGAATAAAGGTAGAGCTTACTTCGCCTCTAAATCTGTCATATTCAAAATTGGGAAGGTGCCGATTGGAAGGGCTGTTACAACAAGCCTCGAAAAGGATACTAAAAAACCTAAGACCACAGCATCAGTATCCACTACTGATAACGTTGAGGAGTCAAATCCTAAAATCGAGGAATTTACCATTAACTCGCCAGAAGAAAGTGTAGTTGCCCTTTCCAAAATTGGGAAGGCGCCGATTGAAAGGGCTGTCAAAACCGGCCCCGACAAGGACACTAAAACACCTAAGACAGTACCCAAAGCATCATTAGCAAGTACTAGCAATGTTGAGGAGTCAAATCCTAAAAGCGAGGAGGAAATCACTCACCCGCCAGAAGACAGAACAGCAATGCTCTCCAGAATTGGGAATGTGTCTATTAAAAATATTGCTATTCCTATGCCTGATAAGGACACCGCAGTGCCATCAACAGTACTCACTGCATTAATAGCCACTTCAGGCTATCCGGAGGAGTCAAATCCAAAGAGCGAGGAGGTGACCACCAACTCGCTGGAAGACAGTTTAATGGATGACCATGATTGAGGTTATCCAAATAAACCTCCATCGGAGCGAGACAGCTACCAACGCTCTGATGGCTAAAATCAACACAGGTAAAATACATATAGCTTTAATCCAGGAACCTTGGACGATTCGCAACAAGGTTTCTGGATTAAATCACGTAAATTTCCAACTTTTCTACGCTGATACAGGATCTCGCCCGAGAACATGTATCTTATGTCACAAGAACTTATGTTTTCTCCTCTCAACAGGATTATCAACATCGGATGCAACGGTGCTGAAGCAAGGTCGTGGCAACATATTCCTTGCATCTATTTACCTGCCTTTCGATTCTCCGACACTACCACCAACGTCGGATCTGATGAAACTGGTTGAAGAGGCACAAAGGAAAAATAAGAAAATTGTAATAGGTTGTGATGCCAACTCGCATCATGTAGCTTGGGGTAGTACAAACACCAATCGCAGGGGACAAGCCCTCATGGATTTCTTTAATACTAAAGACTTGATAACATTGAACTTAGGTAATAAAGCTACCTTCGTCAATAGAATCAGAGAAGAAGTATTAGATATAACTATATGTTCAGAAGAGCTTATAAACGAAATTCAGGATTGGAGAGTTTCGGACGAGCACTCCTTTTCTGATCATCGGTACATAAGATTCAAAATACTAAGGCCACCACCAAAGCCGATAAAGTTTCGGAATAAGTCTAAAACTAATTGGACAATGTTCGGGACCTTACTAAAGAACCGTTTAGGTCAGGACACTTTTCAATGTCGAAATAAAGAGGATATAGATGCCAAAGTGGAAACGTTCACAAGTGCCCTGGTTGAATCGTTCGAGGACAGCTGCCCTCTGCGAGAGCGGAGATCTGCCCAGGAAAAACCCTGGGTAACTGGGGAGATCCGGAACCTTGGGAAGACTCTTCGCAAACTATTTAACCGGGCACGGCGTAAAAAGACCGCAGTATACTGGGATGAGTATCGTAATAAACTTGGTGAATATAAGAAAATCGTTCGAAGAGCCAAACGAGACTCCTGGAAACTTTTCTGTGAACAGGTAGATAGCGTAAATGACGTATCGAAGATAAAATAATTCCTATCCAAAACTCATGTCCAACCGGAATCTATGATCGATGACACGGGCAGGAGGCTTGAGGATATGGAGGAGACAATGAAACTCCTAATGGATTCTCATTTCCCACCCGGTATATCGAATAACATAGATGAACCGATATTGGAGGAAGGGGAGGGTAACACGGAAATAGTAATTACAACTGACATGGTGAAAGGGGCAATCAAGAGCTTTGCTCCCTATAAAGCTGCAGGGCCGGATGGAATTTTCCCGGCACTTTTGCAGATGGAGGCGGGACTGGTTTCCGTACATCTGTCACAGATATTCACGGCATGCTTAAAATTGGCATATACCCCAGTTAAATGGCAGGATGCAAGGGTAATATTTATACCCAAACCAGGGAAACCTAGCTATGCGACACCTAAGTCCTATCGACCGATAAGTCTTACGTCCTTCCTACTTAAAACCTTGGAACGGATAGTCGATAGCATGGTTAAAAGCAGCATACCATACAATGACCTTAAATATAAGCAGCATGCTTATGTAAAGGGACGATCGGTGGAAACCGCTTTAAATGAAGTTGTCCACTACATAGGTGAATCTTTCGATAGCAAACTGTATACACTGGCAGTATGCATTGACATCGAAGGCGCTTTCAATAACGTGCACACTGATACCCTTATCCAATCCCTAGACCAGTTTTATGTTGACCGGGTGCTCCGTAACTGGATCAACTACATGCTAAGGAACAGATGGATAAGCTGCGAGATGTACGATATAACTATCAGGAAAAAGGTATTTCGCGGTATACCACAGGGTGGCATTTTGTCACCTTTACTCTGGGTCACCACGATTAATAGCCTCCTAAGGACCCTAACCGAGAAAGGACTTAGACCTGTCTGCTATGCAGACGATGTCGTAATACTTTTAAAGGGAAAGGATCCAAATTACTTGTGTAGAAGAGCTGAGGAGGCTCTGAATACGGCCTTGAGCTGGGCTCAACCGAGAGGCCTCAATGTTAACCCGGCGAAGACGGAAATCTGTCTTTTCACAAGAAAGACAAAAATTTCTACATATACTGAACCTTGCTTCTTGGGCAAGAAGATACCGGTGACAGACAAAGTTAAGTACTTAGGTGTAATACTTGACCGGAAATTAAAATGGAGACACCACATAGAGGATAGGATCAACAAGGCACATCGGTGATGGGCGATATGTAGGAGAACCATAGGCATGAAATGGGGTCTTAGTCCTACTATGACAAATTGGCTTTATAAAAGTGTAATTAGACCAATTCTAGCTTATGCTTCAATAATCTGGTGGACTGCTTTGGACAAAAAGTGTAATATCAAACTACTACAGGGAGTTCAGCGTACATGCTGCTTGGGTATAAGTGGTGCCATGTGTACTACTTCAACCAAGGCTCTGGAAACGTTGCTAGATATTCCACCCATTGAAACATATATAAGATATGAGGCGGCGCTTACAGCCGAACGGCTCTTTACTTTAGGCGAACTGGCCAAAAACGGTTATAGGACACGTCATCAATGTATACTGGACACATTGGAAGGTTATACACATTCATCGGACGTGCCTGATCGCATACCAGACACTGAATATGTCGGAAACTTTGAAACGCTAATCCCAGATAGAATGTCTTGGTCAAGCGGAACATTAGAGCAAATACCAGTAGGAATCCGTTGCTACACGGATGGCTCTAAATTAGGGGACAAAGTGGGTCTGGGGTTCTATATTGAAGACCCAGAAACAGAAATATACCACCGTTTACCTAATCATAACACAAGCTTCCAGGCAGAAGTACGAGCAATAACGGAATGTGTAAATTGGATTAGAATAAATATGGCGCCCACAGGGCTTAATATATTTACCGACAGCCAGAAGGCAATTTGTGCGATATCAGGTGATAGAATTAAATCTAAGACCGTATTGGATTGTAAGAAAGCTTTAACTGAATACTCTCCCAGAGGTAAGGTTCACATCATATGGGTACCAGGCCACTCGGGAGTAATCGGCAACGAAAGGGCGAATGTAATAGCTTTAAAGGGAAGGGAGCTCGATGTAGTTAACCTGACAAACGCAAAACCATTCGACGCAACAAAAGCTGAATTAAAAATATGGATGAGAGAATCCCATAAGGCCTCTTGGAATAATGAAACGGTGGGTAGAACCACAAAGATTCTATGGGGTGACCCTGATGAGAGCAAGACGAGAAATCTTCTCAAAATGAGCAAGTCTGAGGTTAGTATGATGGTACGTATTCTGAGTGGACACACAGGATTACGAGCACATCTATACAAAATTGGACGTGCGAATTCAGACGAATGTAGAGCATGTGGAGAGGACAGTGAAACTCTGGAGCACTTTCTTTGCCATTGTCAGGCATTCGTCGAAGTTAGATCCAAGTATCTTGGAAGTGATGTTATTCCGGAAATAACATTCTTAACCAACACCGATTGGAAGATTCTTAGGAATTACGTCCAGGAAACTGAGTTTCTGAACATTCAGTAAACAATTTTTTTTTTTTTTTTCTTGAATTGGAGCGCACAACAGGCCCGATAGTGGCCTAGGTGTATTTCTTCGGATTTGATGTAGTATACATCCTCCTATCAACCTAACCTAACCTAACCTAACTATAGACTAGACTATAGACTAGACTATAGACTAGACTATAGACTAGACTATAGACTAGACTATAGACTAGACTATAGACTAGACTTTAGACTAGACTATAGACTAGACTATAGACTAGACTATAGACTAGACTATAGACTAGACTATAGACTAGACTATAGACTAGACTATAGACTAGACTATAGACTAGACTATAGACTAGACTATAGACTAGACTATAGACTAGACTATAGACTAGACTATAGACTAGACTATAGACTAGACTATAGACTAGACTATAGACTAGACTATAGACTAGACTATAGACTAGACTATAGACTAGACTATAGACTAGACTATAGACTAGACTATAGACTAGACTATAGACTAGACTATAGACTAGACTATAGACTAGACTATAGACTAGACTATAGACTAGACTATAGACTAGACTATAGACTAGACTATAGACTAGACTATAGACTAGACTATAGACTAGACTATAGACTAGACTATAGACTAGACTATAGACTAGACTATAGACTAGACTATAGACTAGACTATAGACTAGACTATAGACTAGACTATAGACTAGACTATAGACTAGACTATAGACTAGACTATAGACTAGACTATAGACTAGACTATAGACTAGACTATAGACTAGACTATAGACTAGACTATAGACTAGACTATAGACTAGACTAGACTAGACTATAGACTAGACTATAGACTAGACTATAGACTAGACTATAGACTAGACTATAGACTAGACTATAGACTAGACTATAGACTAGACTATAGACTAGACTATAGACTAGACTATAGACTAGACTATAGACTAGACTATAGACTAGACTATAGACTAGACTATAGACTAGACTATAGACTAGACTATGGACTAGACTATAGACTAGACTATAGACTAGACTATAGACTAGACTATAGACTAGACTATAGACTAGATATAGACTATACTATAGACTAGACTATAGACTAGACTATAGACTAGACTATAGACTAGACTATAGACTAGACTATAGACATAGAACTAGACTAGACTAGACTAGACATAAGACTATAGACTAGACTATAGGACTAGACTATAGACTAGACTAAGACTAGACTAGACTATAGACTAGACTATAGACTAGACTATAGACTAGACTATAGACTAGACTATAGACTAGACTATAGACTAGACTATAGACTAGACTATAGACAGGTCTCTTGACTACTATATGGACTACTTATCAAACGTTTATCCATGCTTGGTACTTATTGTATATATGTAGAATGATAGACACACATACATACATATGGATTATAGAGCTCGTACACAGATACTTAATGATTGTTTGTTTCTACCCTGCAGTTAGATTGTTGCAGAACTTACGCTAGTAGAAAGTCATAAGTTTGTGTCAATGATCTAACAATATTAACAAATTCGCGACAATCAATCAATCAGTTGTTTAACAAAAACCAAGTAATATATTGCAGGGTACATTGAGCGGATCAATGAATAGACAATGGGAAAATACTTAAAAATTGCCAAGGGTAAATACACCAGGAAGAAATTCTCTTAGACATATCAACAAATAAAATACAATTGATATTTGTAGACTTAATGACCTTGTTGTTGTTGTTGGTTTTTATTTATAACGTAACCTTTAAAATGTATATAACTTTTCAAATGTATAAACAACTACGGCAATAAAATTTATAAAATTTGCAAATACTCTTATGACATGTCTAAACTAGAGAAAATATCTTTAACAGAAATATATATGCATATTAGGGTGGACCTCTTTTTATAGAAGAAAAATAAGATACTGATGGTAGTTAGTACACAGAAAAAACTTAAAACTTAAATATTCAATCCCTTCAGCATGGTTTTTGCTAAGTGTAAAATATATATTACAAATAACAAATGTAATATCAATATATGCATATGAATTATTGAGAATTGTCACTTTTACACTCATAATTTTAATATATTGAAAAAAAGACTACATACATATGTATCTATAATATATTCCATTGTAAACACACTTACAAACTAATATTCTCTTGTCTACAACAAACAATGTCAATCTGATGTCAATCAACAGCTGTCAATTTACCATAAAAAAGCCTTTAAAAAGTCATCAAGTTCAAAGTGAGCAAAAACCGAACAAGAAGGCACAGTGAAAAACGAGAAGAGGTTAATTACATTTGTTATACATCATGCTAATCGACAATTTTCAAATTTAGAAATTTGTTAGTATTTGGCACAAATTGAGTGTGAGTGTCAATTGGGAATATGCAACAGCAACAAATGTTGCAATTAAATGTTTTAAAATTAAATTCTAATTTTGCAAATAAAAACTTAGATAGAACATTTAATGATGATATGCATGTGGTTTTATGTGAGTGTTAGTGTGTAAATGTTTTATAATTGTGTGTGTGTTGAAAATTTCTTGAAAATCTTATAAGCCTCATGAAAAAAGTTTTCTTTTTTCATTTGTCAAATCCTTGAGCAATTACTTAAATGAGAAATAAATGGAACGAAGCGTAAAGAAAACGAAAAACTACTTTAGTTTTAAAGTAAATTCAACCTTGTAGATAGAAATCTTATCCAATTGTTTTTGGTGGAATTAATAAGTGATGATGTGTGAGAGAGGGTTATAAGATGGAAAGGGCCATTAAATAAAATTGGTTAAATGAATTCATCTTAAATTCTTTTGTACGGATCATTTTGGTTTCAAACTCAAGATATATTATACTATTGACTATTTTATAGACTAGTCTATTGACTATTATATAGACTAGTATATTGACTGTTCTATAGACTAGCCTATTGACTCTTCTATAGACTAGTTTATTGACTATTATATATACTAATCTATTGACTATTATATAGGCTAGTCTATGGCTATTATATAATGTAGTCTATTTACTATTCTATATACTATTTTATAGACTAGTTTATTGACTATTCTATAGACTAGTCTATTGACTATTCTATAGACTAGTCTATTGACTATTTATATATAAATCTATTGACTATTATATAGACTAATCTATGACTATTATATAGAGTAGTCTATTGACTATTCTATAGACTAGTCCATTGACTATTCTATAGATTAGTCTATTGATTATTCTATAGATTGTGTATTGATTATTCTATAGACTAGTATTTTGACTATTCTATAGACTGGTCTATTGATTAATCTATATACTGTTCTATTGACTAGCCTATTGAATATTCTATAGACTAGTCTATAGACTACTCTATAGAATGTTCTATTGACTTTTCTATAGACTAGTATATTGACTAGAATAGTAAATATTCTATACACTTGTTTTTTGACTATTCTGTAGACTGTTATATTGGCTATTGTATAGACTCTTCTATTGACTATTCCGTATACTATTCTATTGACTATTCTGTAGGATAGTCTATTGGCTATGCCATAGACTAGTCTATTGACTATTGTATGGACTAGTCTATTGACTATTCTATAGACTTGGCTATTGATTATTCTATAGACTAGTCTCCTCTATAGACTATTTTAATGGCTATTCTATAGACTACTATATAGACTAGTCTGTTGACTATTCTTTAGACTATTCTATAGACTAGTCTATTGACTATTCTGTAGACTAGTCTATTGACTATTCTATAGACTAGTCTGTTAATTATTCTATAGACTAGCCTATTAATTATTCCATAGACTAGTCAATTAATTATTCTACATACTAATCTAATCTAATCTAATCTATAGACTAGATTATTGACTATAGACGAGTCTATTGACTATTCTATAGACGAGTCTATTGACTATTCTATAGACGAGTCTATTGACTATTCTATAGACTAGTCTATTGACAATTCTTTAGATTACTCTATTAACTGGTGTATTGACTATTCTAGACTAGTCTATTGACTATTCTGTAGACTAGTGTATTGACTATTCTATACACTAGTCTATTGCCTATTTTATAGATTAGACTATAGTCGTGGCTTCTATTGTAGAGACCACAATTTGATTGCTGTATATTTTCAAAGCCATCGATTATTCAAGTTTTAAGCCGATGTTGTTATTACTTTCGAAGTTGTATGTTTTGTACTGCATATTGCTGGTTTATAGTTAACTTCTCCTAATTTGAGACACTTACCTAAAGGCCCTTAACTATTTTCGCTGCATTTTACCGAAATTCTCACCATTAAATACACGAAATATTAAACAAGTGCAAAACTTTCATCCAGTTTTTTTTTTGGCTTTAAAAAAGATCCTTCACTCTCAATTGCAATTTACACTTTCATGCAGGGCCAGAGTTATAAAACGAAAAACTAAAAGTTTTATAAAATTTTCACCGAAAAAATAAAATTTAAATCGCATAGCATACTAATGAGTTTTTGGTGGTCGTGTTAGTAAAACATTTACCAAAACGCCTGCCAATATGCTGTAATACTTGTGTGTTTGAGGTGTGAGTGAGGGCTTTTTGCAAAGTGATGAATGTTCGACGTATTACGTTTTTTGTGGTTTTCTCTTCTAGTTTTTGTAAGAGTTGCAAATACCCAGCAAACTCATTAACATTTTGTACAATAATAATGATGTATATTTAAAGTTTTAAATGAATGTATTAAGTTTAATTTTTTCTTCAAATTTGTTTTAACTAGAAATTTAGTAGAACTTTTTTAAGTTTAGTATAAATAAAAATTACACACATCGTAAAGTAATTAAAATTATTTGTGTTAAAAAATGCTATCGTATGGAAAATACTACGCGATACCAAATAAAAATATCAGCCGTTTTGGAGTCATTCTTTTACTCACATAAACATATATGTATGTGTATGTGTATCTTTATGTAAGTATACATTTCCGTTCACAACATCAACAACACAAAACAGACACATTGGTAACTTTAATACCAATTGTTAACACTTGATATTTAAAATCCATTTAACAATGATTGTAATACTACTGCTTTTATTTTTGTGCTACAGCACTTATTGAATTTTATTCTTCTGTTTGAATTGCATTTTAACATAAAATGTCAGTAAATTAACACTTTCCAACATACTTATGCAATTTTCTTTTTTCTCACAATCATTAAAATAAATTTTCCATTTTAAATTGTTTTCTTCTTTTTGCTCTTGGTTTCAGCTGAAATACTAGAAGTTGCAGAAAAAAAGAGGAAGAAACAAAATTGCATTAAATATTTGCACTACATTAAAGTGGTACTTTGTTGTATAAGGAATATAATTTTGTTTATGTCTTCCTTGTTTTTAATCTGTTAAAAAGGAATGTATATATGTACATTAGGGTGGCATCTTTGGTAAGGAGTACCGAAAATAAAAGCTTGGTTCATTCTTTTTGTGTCTCACATAGCGCTTTTCAAACATTTTATCCTTTTAATCAGTGGAGTAATTATGGAAGTCGGGTCCAAACATTTGAGCAATGTTACAAGAAATTAAGTTTTCATTTTCGGCGGCAACATTATTAACTTTCATTTTGAGGACACCCTAATATATATATATATATATATATATATATATATATATATATATATACATATTATTTTCCTTTTTTGTCGTTAAGTATCATAAAAGAGTTTTTATGTCTGATATAAATTGATAATATTGGCTTTAGCTACATGTGGATAACAGCCAAAACTTGAATTTTGTTTTCTTTTAAGAATGAAATTTAAAGTGAGTTAAAACAGAAGTTATATTTTCCGTTTTTTTTTTTTAAACTTAGGATAAGATGTATAAAGTTTCAAATGGAATTTCCATTATATCTTTTCAATCTTTATCGATTTTTTTTTTTGTAAATTCGAGCAATATTTTTTTCCGATATAAGGGATATATTTGCAATCTTAAAGGATTTATTTCAGTTTTCAATAAGCGTTTCTTTTCACCTTTGCAGTATACGTATGAATAATATACATACGTACAATTAGATAAATATTACGTATACGCCTTCAAAATGGAAATAATAGTGGAAGTCTTATCTCACTAAAATATTTTTTAGAGTTCATCACAGTGGTACGTATTTCGACGTTATTTTGTTGAAATCAATTTCCTGAAGTCCACAGACAACTACGGGACCCAAATCTTTAACATACATATGCTTTGGAGAAGATTCCAATGTAAAATCACCCAAATCAGAGATAACCTTTGAAAATATTTAATACAAAATTAAGATTTTTGGAGCATGCTTAGACAAAAATAATAAACAACAACATTATGCATCTGCATGTAAAATCTTGTTCTTTTACTTTATAAAAACAAAGCAGAGTAACAGACGTTACACGTTACAAATGAAGCTGTGTTTTTGTCTAGAAACATTATGAGTAGAGTAGATGAATAGTAGAATCTATAAATGAGGACTTTTTGGTACTTTTTCATTCTTCAAAAGGTACTTTTTGATTTTTTTATAATATTAAACTTAGACACATGAAATAAAGCATGTAGAGTTTGGAGTAGATGAGAACGTATAAAAAAGGACTTTTTGGTACTTCTTCGATCTTTAAAAGGTACTTTTTGAATTTTCTTCGAAGGGTACTATTTGAATCTTCTATAATATTGAACCCATAAACATGAAATTATACATTAAGAGTCGTAAGTTAATGAACTTTTTTAGAAAATAATTTTTGTTACTTTTTCGTTTTATGACTGGTACTTTTTGGTCTCTAGGCATACGCGCAGCACCCTGATTGAATGAAAATCTATAAGAACTGGTAGTTTTTCGCTGGTATTCTTTAACTTTTTTGTAATAAAATTAGTATTGTTTGTTTTTTTTTTTTTTTAAATACATCTTAGTGAAGGGTGTATAAGATTCGTCATAGTCGTATATAGTAATCTTACTTTTTTATTTTAAGAAATCCTCTCGCTATTGGTCATCATAAGAAGTAGATTATTGTTTAGTCTTATGCCTATTAACTAGTCTATGGGACAACCTATGGACTAGCCTATACACTAGTCAGTAAAGAGACTAATTTCTATATTTTCACATCTAATTGGTTCTCTGTCTGTTTGTTGAATGCACGAATGTAAGAGGAATTAGAAGGTGGACGGACCTAACAGAGACTGACTTTTGAATTTTGGTCTGTGAAAGTCTAGGTCTTTGTCTATTGCAAAAAGCTCAATAACTAAAAGACAAATTATACCAGTTTACAAATTAATACTTTTTGTTTGCTCATGAAATGAAACATCATATATTTTTTTCAAAAGGGCTATGTCCGATACTTCATTCAAAATTTCATTCAATAATATAAAATTTAGGACTTTCTTAAACCACTTGGTTGGTTTACGTGGTAGTTCACTACACGCGAACTGTCAAGTAGAATCGAAGAGACTTCGTTTTGAACGGACCACTCCACTCGTCAGATGTAGTATTTATAGTATTAGATCCAGCCTGTAGCTGTGAGAAATCTGAGGATATCATTAAGCCTAGACTCAGATATCTCACCAAGGTTAGATATGAAATAATTGCCAAGAAAGCGGTTTCTCTTCACGGCCAGTGCAGGGCATTCACAGACGAGATGGAAACCCGTTTCTTTCTTTTCTCTGTCTTTGCAACTTCGACTATTACCCAGTGTCCTGCTATTACTGCTATCAGCCTCGATATGTCCCGCCTACTTCGGTTTATAAGGTGTCTTGTGCGTTTCTCATTGAAGAAGGGCCACAATAACTTGGCCCCTTTACATGTGTCTAGATCAATGGTGCCCAAAATCACTATTCCCTATCACGCGAGATAGGGCAAGAATATTCTGCTGACGTTGCGTTGACTCACCTACACTATAAGCTTACTTGTGTATTTTCTTATTTGAGCATGTGCTAGTTGATTATCTCTCAACTTGCAAAACAAAATCAACTCAGTTGCTGATCAGCATTTGTCGAAGTAAGATCTGTACGCAACTTTTTTAAAATCCACACAGAAATACAACAACAAAATTTTGAGAAAGCCGAATTTATGTAGGTGAATGAGAGAGCACAGCTGATAGTTTTTTATATATGAACTTTAATGTACGCTGTCTGTCAAAATCCATAATATCAATTTGACAGTTAGAATATACTTTTTAGTATGCAGTCATTTTATTAGTACAGTTTTATTTTGGGTTACATTTTGTTCTCTGCTGCTTTACCAATACAAATGAATGTGTAACAGTGTGTGTATGGGCAACACTGGTCTAGATTATTCCACCTATTTTCAGCCTTTTGAAGAAAGAATCTGAGGATATTGCGCTTGATAAAACTTAAAGGAGTTGCTACTGAAACGACGTTGAGCAGATCCCGTTCTGGCAAGCTCATCTGCCTGTTCATTAACATAGTAGCCCCTATGCGCACGAACCCAAACAAGGGTAATGTCAGACAGACGACCCATCCTTAACAGATCATTCTTGCATTGTCTAACTAATAGGGAAGTGGTAGTATAAGAGTTTAGTAAGAGAAGTGCCGCTTGATTATCGACAAAAATTCTTAAGTTACCGTGAATATTACCAATTCTTTCTTTGAATAAACCGAGATTTATTATTTTAAGGTTATTCAAACTCGATAAAATTTCCCGACATTTTTTAAATGAATCGACTGTTTATTGATTTGAAATTAATTTTCATTTAATACGAACTCAACAAATTGTGAACCAATATACATAGGTATGTACGTATACATGATAATTATTAGAATTTTATTACTCATACGACCCAATGCAATGTTAATATTCCAAGAAATAAATGGAATTTTTTGAAAACCATAATGTATTAAATAGTAAAGATTTATAAAAAAGTGCTAAGTAATTTTCTTTGTATTTTTTTAGGTTAATTCTAATGCATAAAAAAGCAAGTGTGTTTGTCTTTACACGTTATATTATTTTTACTAAACTAAAAGAAAATTACTTAAAGTTCCCAACATCATTACCCAGTTGCTGCACAATTAAATTTGTATTAGCTCTTTAAGTAAAAAATACCACAACTGGGAAATGAATAGATATTAGAGCCGAGTAAAAACGTTCAGTTTTACCTGAGTGCAATTTATATTATTACATTTTTCTATTTTATTTTCTAAAAACACAAACCACTTTTCTACTTACTTTTATACAGCAAACCGCAGTTGATGCCAAATGCGGTTGAGGCATCAAAGACATCATGATAAAGTTGCAATTGGATTTTAAAGCCCTGCAATAATGGTGGCAATGACTGTGTTTGGGAGGAGGAAGAGGTGTTCGAGGCGTTTGTAAAACTGTCATTATTATCATCATCAACTTCAATCACAGTAACATCATTGAGAAAATCATTGAGATCTGAATGACAAGATGAGTACGATGTTGAGGAGGAAGAAGAAGAAGACGAAGAGGAGGAGGATGATGTAGAGGCTGAAGATGATGATGATGATGCTGTTGCTGACGATGAGGCTGACACTGATGAGCTGGAGGCTGGCATGGCGGAAAACAATGTTGTTGAAGATGTTTCCATATTGCCATTCTTATATTGTGCATGTGTTTGAGTTGATATGGCGGGTATTGTTTTCGTATGTTGACGTAACTTTTCATGTGTGCTGGCGCATAAATCAATACTTTTCTGTAGTGTCAACTGTTCCAGCTCATCCACCGCCTCCACTTGTTGTTTGCCATTATTCTCCGTAAGCGTAATTGTTGATTCCCCACTATTTGTTGGATAATTATATGTGGTTTTATCATTGTTCTGTTTATGCTGTTTATTATCTAAAGGACTACGATAATTGTTTTCATTTGATAATTGAAAATTAATTGCATCTTCTAAACGAGATGATGTTTCAGTGGCCACTGGAAAAGAGGTTATTTCATCATTAGCATTTTTTCCAATTTTATTTAGTTGTTGCTGATGTTGTTCATTATCATCATTATCACCTTCATTGGCCTCATTATTATGAACATTGAATTGTGTGTTTGTTGTTAAATGTCGGTAAGAGTCATTAAGTGATTCAGTATCACTCGACTTAACATCCGGTTCGTTGTTGTTATTATTGTGGTTTAGTTGTAAATTGTTTTTGTGGTTAATATCTATTTGCTGTTGTTGGCTTTGTATATATGTTGTTGCAGCATTAGTGGTAGCAACATTATCGTTATTTACATGTACATTGTTGTTGTTATTGTTATTGCTGGTGTTATTGTCTAATATATCTTCGTCGTTTGTTATTCTGGTTGGGTTTATTGCGAAATCTACAGGTGGTCCTGGTGAACGTCCTGGCGCTGGGTCACTGTTCATATGTCCCACTACTGTCTGTATTGCGTAGAGCCCAAAAACTAAAAGGCAAATGACTAATTTCCTCATTATCACTACAACAGCTGCAGTTTGTTGTTGCTGGCGATGGTATTATTGTAATGTCAAGCGGATGCCAATACGTATACTGAAAGCTTTCAACAAAAGGTTCTAGTAACGAGACGTTTGGTTTAACTTGTCTTGCTGCAGTGACTGCTGTGGGTGGTGGTGGTAGTGATGGTGGTAGTGCTAAAGGTGGCGGTAATGGTGGTAGTTGTAAAGTTTTGTATTGGATTTCCATAGACCTTCTTTTTTCAGGATAGAGGAAGAGGTATTAAATCGTAAAGTTTTTTTCGCAAAAAAGAAGATTTTCTTTCTTTTTATAATGGTTTTTATTGCACAAATTTATCTTTGTTTTTGTGTTTTTGTTTGTGTACGTGTTTCTCTTGTTGTTGTTGTTATTGCTGCTGTTGATTTACTTTTAGTTTCATTTAGCAGTTTTTCTTTTAGTAGTTGTAGTTGCTGTAGTCTCTTAAGCAATTGTTTGGTTTTTCTTATTGTTCTTTTAGTGTTTCGTTTTGTTTTTCTGGTCTCTGTTGTTGTTCTTGTCTTTGTTGTAGCTTTTGTAGGTGTATGAATTGCTCTTATCTCTATTGTTGTTGTCATTATTTATTCCTCAATAGTTGCTTTTTTTGTTATAATTTAACTTTTTTGTTATCGTTGCACTTAATTGAAGCACTTTTTCTTGGAGCTTATCTGAAATTAAAGAAAATAAGAGAGAGAAAGATAAAATTAATCCATGTCGTATACATTAAGTGCTT
This sequence comes from Lucilia sericata, assembly GCF_015586225.1. NCBI lineage: Eukaryota > Metazoa > Arthropoda > Insecta > Diptera > Calliphoridae > Lucilia > Lucilia sericata. Next base: position 43,121 of record NW_023995613.1, on the reverse strand, counting down.
TTTAAACATTTAAAATGAAAACATTATTTTTCCATAAAAAATTTAAAGGTTTTTCTAAAGAAAAATCCAAAATCCTTATAAAATGTCACAAAATATTCCTAAAACAATTACAAACCATAGCATTTATGTCATCACAAAAGCTGTTAACCTTGTGCTTAAATTGTTTCATAAAATTATTTTTTAAGGTTACCTACTCATATAAGACCAAATAAATCTTATACATTTCAAATGTTTTTCCTCTCTAAATCATTTATTCATTTATTTATTCTTGCCACTTAAAAAGAAAACAAAAACAACAAGCTTTTTTCACTAACAAACATTTTCAAATTGTCCTTGATTTAAGCAACACTTCATTAGTTGCAATATATTCTTGTTGCTGCAACTTTGAGGAAAAACTTAAAATGAACAAAATGCGAAAAAAATCAACAACAATTCTATGGTCAACCACCCACCACCACTCTTTACGATGATTACTACTCGTGTTCATAAGTAGAATGAAAACAATAATTTTTGTAAAAATATTTTCAAATGTTTTTTTTTGTATGCTTAATTAAATTTAGCAGCAGCAGCAGTAAGAACATCTCGAGTGTAGTGCAATTAAGCAAAAGTAAAATAAATAAATATTTTTTGCTTTATTTTTACCCATTTTAATACATATTAGAGGCCAAAGGAAATAATATTCTATTAATAAGCAAAAAGTAAAATTAAACAATGTTGCTTGCAGTAACTTTTAGTAATTTAAGGACACTTAAGAGAAAGTTCCATATTAAACCATAAATTTTTATGGATGTTTGACCTATTGGAAGTAATTTTGTTTGACAAAAATACAAATTTTTATTACTTTTTTATGGTTTACATATACGGTTGTGGCATGCAAATTAGCTGAGTTTACAGTTGTTGTTAGGTATAAGGTATATAAGCAGGAAAAAGAAAGAGATATATTAGATATAAAAGCGAAGGATATACCATTTCAGTTCACAGGAAAATTTCAGACTGTAGACTAGACTATAGACTTGAATACAAACTAGACTATAGACTTGACTATAGACTATATAGACTAGACTATAGACTAGATTATAGAACAGACTATAGACTAGACTATAGACTAGACTATAGACTAGACTATAGACTAGACTATAGACTAGACTATAGACTAGACTATAGACTAGACTATAGACTAGACTATAGACTAGGCTATAGACTAGACTATAGACTAGACTATAGACTAGACTATAGACTAGACTATAGACTAGACTATAGACTAGACTATAGACTAGACAATAGACTAGACTATAGACTAGACTATAGACTAGACAATAGACTAGACTATAGACTAGACTATAGACTAGACTATAGACTAGAACTATCGACTAGACTATAGACTAGACTATAGACTAGACTATAGACTAGACTATCGACTAGACTATAGACTAGACTATAGACTAGACTATAGACTAGACTATAGACTAGACTATAGACTAGAATATCTATAGACTAGACTATAGACTAGACTATAGACTAGACTATAGACTAGACTATAGACTAGACTATAGACTAGACTATAGACTAGACTATAGACTAGACTATAGACTAGACTAGACTATAGACTAGACTATAGACTAGACTATAGACTAGACTATAGACTAGCCTATAGACTAGACTATAGACCTAGACTATAGACTAGCCTATAGACTATAGACTAGACTATAGACTAGACTATAGACTAGCCTATAGACTATAGACTAGACTATAGACTAGACTATAGACTAGACTATAGACTAGACTATAGACTAGACTATAGACTAGACAATAGACTAGACTATAGACTAGACTATAGACTAGACTATAGACTAGACTATAGACTAGACTATAGACTAGACTATAGGCTAGACTATAGACTAGACTATAGACTAGACTATAGACTAGATATAGACTAGACTATAGACTAGACTATAGACTAGACTATAGGACTAGACTATAGACTAGACTATAGGACTAGACTATAGACTAGACTATAGACTAGACTATAGACTAGACTATAGACTAGACTATAGACTAGACTATAGACTAGACTATAGACTAGACTATAGACTAGACTATAGACTAGACTATAGACTAGACTATAGACTAGACTATAGACTAGACTATAGACTAGACTATAGACTACACTATAGACTAGACTATAGACTAGACTATAGACTAGACTATAGACTAGACTATAGACTAGACTATAGACTAGACTATAGACTAGACTATAGACTAGACTAAAGACTAGACTATAGACTAGACTATAGACTAGACTATAGGCTAGACTATAGACTAGACTATAGACTAGACTATAGACTAGACTATAGGCTAGACTATAGACTAGACTATAGGCTAGACTATAGACTAGACTATAGACTAGACTATAGACTAGACTATAGACTAGACTATAGACTAGACTATAGACTAGACTATAGACTAGACTATAGACTAGACTATAGACTAGACTATAGACTAGACTATAACAATAGACTATACCAGACTATAGACTAGACTATAGACTAGACTATAGACTAGACTATAGACTAGACATAGACTAGACTATAGGCTAGACTATAGACTAGACTATAGACTAGACTATAGGCTAGACTATAGACTAGACTATAGACTAGACTATAGACTAGACTATAGACTAGACTATAGACTAGACTATAGACTAGACTATAGACTAGTCTATAGACTAGACTATAGACTAGACTATAGGCTAGACTGTAGACTAGACTATAGACTAGACTATAGCTAGACTATAGACTAGACTATAGACTAGACTATAGGCTAGACTATAGACTAGACTATAGACTAGACTATAGACTAGACATAGGCTAGACTATAGACTAGACTATAGACTAGACTATAGACTAGACTATAGACTAGACTATAGACTAGACTATAGACTAGACTATAGACTACACTATAGACTACACTATAGACTAGACTATAGACTACCTATAGACTACACTAGAGACTAGACTATAGACTAGACTATAGACTAGACCATAGACTAGACTATAGACTATACTATAGACTAGACTATAGACTAGGCTATAGACTAGACTATAGACTAGACTATAGACTAGACTATAGACTAGACTATAGACTATACTATAGACTAGACTATAGACTATACTATAGACTAGACTATAGACTAGACTATAGACTAGACTATAGACTAGACTATAGACTAGACTATAGACTAGACTATAGACTAGACTATAGACTAGACTATAGACTAGACTATAGACTAGACTATAGACTAGACTATAGACTAGACTATAGACTAGACTATAGACTAGACTATAGACTAGACTATAGACTAGATATACTAGACTATAGACTAGACTATAGACTAGACTATAGACTAGACTATAGACTAGACTATAGACTAGACTATAGACTAGACTATAGACTAGACTATAGACTAGACTATAGACTAGACTATAGACTAGACTATAGACTAGACTATAGAATAGACTATAGACTAGACTATAGACTAGACTATAGACTAGACTATAGACTAGACTATAGACTATACTATAGACTAGACTATAGACTAGACTATAGACTAGATAGACTAGACTATAGACTAGACTATAGACTAGACTATAGACTAGACTATAGACTAGACTATAGACTAGACTATAGACTAGACTATAGACTAGACTATAGACTAGACTATAGACTAGACTATATACTAGACTATAGACTAGACTATAGACTAGACTATAGACTAGACTGTAGACTAGACTATAGACTAGACTATAGACTAGACTATAGACTAGACTATAGACTAGACTATAGACTAGACTATAGACTAGACTATAGACTAGACTATAGACTAGACTAGACTATAGACTAGACTATAGACTAGACTATAGACTAGACTATAGACTAGACTTTAGACTAGACTATAGACTAGACTATAGACTAGACTATAGACTAGACTATAGACTAGACTATAGACTAGACTATAGACTAGACTATAGACTAGACTATAGACTAGACTATAGACTAGACTATAGACTAGACTATAGACTAGACTATAGACTAGACTATAGACTAGACTATAGACTAGACTATAGACTAGACTATAGACTAGACTATAGACTAGACTATAGACTAGACTATAGACTAGACTATAGACTAGACTATAGACTAGACTATAGACTAGACTATAGACTAGACTATAGACTAGACTATAGACTAGACTATAGACTAGACTTTAGACTAGACTATAGACTAGGCTATAGACTAGGCTATAGACTAGACTATAGACTAAATTATTTTGAAGACTAGAACATGGTAGTCAAGACTATTGATCCGATATTGTGACTTTTTAAAACTTTGTTTTATTTATCATTTTGACCCACTGTACATTGTAATAACAAAATCTTTTATGGCAAACACTGTGTAAAACTTGTTAGAATACATTGTTTTAAACTTTTTGAGAAAAAAAAACAACATCAAGCTCAAATTTTACTATGAGTGATTATATGTTCTTACTTATAATATGAACGCATAATCATAAAATTTTATATGTCTTTAGATGACTCCCAAATGTGTAAGAAAATTTTCTTGTTTGTCAGATATTTAAAGAAAAAAAATTGCGAATATAAAAACCTAAGAAAAAAAGTTATTACCATGATTGATGCACTTGTTTGGTGGCGTGATAAAAATTTTTAAAAAATATTTTACTTAAAAACATACACACTTTATTTGTTTTGTTGTTACTTGCAACAAGGGGTGTGAGATCATGTTATAAACGATTTCACGTATTATTGTTATTAATCTTTGTATCTATTCCTGTGCTCTTTTTCTGTTTGTTCTTGAAGTGTTGAAAATCACGTTTAAATTTTAATGTCAACTTTGTCTACAAAGTAATAAATTTACTTTCATGACATAATTTTTTAAATAAAAAGTACAGAGTATGAGTTCTTGTTTGGAATAAATACTTAAATAAAATGTTTTTCTAACAGAATTTTTAAAAATATCTAAAAATATTTTTTTTAATGCATTTTTAGTTTGTAACAAACAGACATTAAACCCTTTTCAAATTAAAATATTCTAGACGGTTTTTTTTAAATATTTATTGAACTGAGTTAAATTCCAAAGTTAAAAAAAAACATAATTTTGCTTCAAGCAATTGATTAAAAATTGACATTTTGATTTGATATAGATCACCTGAAGTACCAAACAAATATTAATAAAGAAAACAAAAATTTTCGTAAACTAACAAAAGGTCAGGTAGTACTAAAAAAAATTCACTTTAACTCAATACTAGTGGGTTGAAGTTAAAAGCAAGTAAAATTCCATAACTGTAATAAAAAGTAAAATAAAAATACAACTTTCCAAATTATTTCTCATACAATTGCTTCTCATACAAAGCTTTTCAATTTGAATATATTTATTCTGGCAAATAAAGGTCAAAGTTCATGTTATTTTGTATCATTGCTGCAGGATTCTTTTATTACAAAATTGTAAGTAATAAATTATGTTTTTGTTTTATATAATATTATATTACGCATACAGATGTATACGCATAATACTTTGACCTTTGTTTCCTTTTAAATTAAAGAGAAATTCTTAGAATAATTCTGAAACTCTGATGATTTTTTTTTATACACTCGTGGCTTATTATATTTTATTCTGTCGTATTAGGGGGAAGATCCATAAAGTATTGTTTTCTGACTTATTAGATATAAATAAATAATATAAGATGTAAAAAGTGTCTAATGCAAATATTTCATTAAACAGTAAAATTCAATTACAAATTTGACATTTTTAAAAAGCAAACTTGAAACAAAAAGTACGAGATTTACTTGAAAAGTTTTCAATGGGAAGTTTTAATGGAAAGCTTCTAAGGAACAGTTCTTTGTTTTCTAAGGGAAACGTAAAAAACTTCCACTGAATCTTTACGCTTCTAAAGCTTTCTAAAAAAACTACCAAAGTATCCAGGAAATGTTTCTAAAGTGAACTAGTAAAAACATTCCAGGTATGCTTTAAAACTTTTGTAAAGAAATCTTCTAAAATTTTCTTTAGAAAACTTTTAAAAATTTATTTAGAAAAGTTGAAAAGTTTTACTTATAAATCTTTTAAATTTTTCCATTAAAACTTCTGAATTTTCCTTAAAAATTTTTCAACATTTTCGTCAGAAAACTTCCAAAATCATCTAATGTTTAACTAAGAAAACTTTTGAGATTTTCCTTAGATAACTTCTTAAGTTTATCTTATAGAACATCTAAAGCTTTTCTGTTAAAACTTTAAAAAATAAATTGAAGTTTTTCTTTACATTAAAAACTTCTAAATTTATCCACATGAACTTCTGAATTTTGCTTAGTAAACTTTCAAAATTTTAGAAAAGCTCAAAAGTTTCAGTCATCTAAAGTTTTCGCTATAAAAAGACTTCGAAAGTTTCCTTAACAAACTATATATAAAAGTTTTCTTTAAAAATCTTAAAAATTTTTCCCTAGAAAAGTTTTTCCTCAGAAAACTTCCAACATTTTCCTTAGAAAACTGCTGAAGTTTCCCTTAGAAAGCTTTTAAAGTTTTCCTTAAAAAACTGTTTCTCTTAGTAAACTTCTAAAGTTTGTCCTCAGGAAACTTCCAAGGTTTTCCTTAGAAAGCTTTTAAACTTCTAAAGTTTTGTAGCTTTCAGTAGGAAAATTTGAAAACTTTCTATGGAAAATTTTCTTAAGGAAGGTTAGGTTTAGGTAAGGTTTTAACAGATTGCTGTGCATCGGACAGCCACAGAACAGCTTCATTACTTGGTTCCAATTTCATCTCTTTGTAAGAAAAGTAAAATAGAGATAATGGAATGATATATAGAAGAGAAAGAAAGAGACAAGAAACAATGAACATGTCGTTGAATAGAGACGTTGTATGAAGATTACGTCCAGTTTATTGGAAGTCACAGTCACAACAAATTTGACAGTTTCAAGTCGTTCTAATTGAACATTTTATAAATCAGACAGATCGTTGAGTCTAAAAGAAATTTTAGTCCGAAACTTGTCAATGAAGGTGACACCACTAGTGTCTTCGCGAGATCCCTGAAACAAGTGTTCTATTCGCCATTTAAATTCAATATGACAGCAGTTCACACTGTCATTTGTTTGGCTAGTAGACCAGATGAACAGAGCAAACAACGCCTTTATGGGAGTTGTTTGTTCTTACAGCACCGGATATGAGAAGAGCAGAATATATCATAAGCTTTTCAAGATGTTTTCTGTATAAGGCACATGCCACCAGTCGACTTTCCGATACCGCTGGATAACTGCATCGAAAAGCCAATGAATATTCCAAAAGCTTTTATATCATGCCATTTAACTTAGGAAGAAGAAAATGAGTGATCTTGTATCTGCATTCAACGCTTCATGAGCTGATTATCTTTAGAGCTTCTTCTAACCTTTGGGACAATGTTTCAAGGCCAAAAGAGTCTAGTTTTACCGGAAGACTCTTAATGACCATTTTTCAAAAAAGTGGTGATATAACGCCACCTTGAGGAGTACATCATACGGCTTATTTAGATATTTGTGTGCTACCATTGAAGTTTCGATTATAGTAAACTATCCAGAAAAACCGTTATAGACTTGTCTTAAGGAAAGCTTTAGAAGTTTTCTATAATAAAGTTTTTTAGTCCTTTTTTAAATGAAAACTTGAGAACTTTTCTCAAGTAAAACTTCAGTAATTTTCATAAGAGAATATTTAGGAGCTTTTCAGAGAAATTATTCAAAATTCCTCAATGAAGCTGCCACCACTTGAGACTGATATGAAACGGGAATTGTCTCAAGGAAGGCAAAGATTCTGAGATGCACTAATCAACGTCATTTAGGGCTTGCGGTAGAACATCAGAGATCTTGAGCTACCGCTACTAATAAATCGTCGGAGAAGGCAACCGTTTTAAGGCCAAAAGAGTCTAGTTTTACCAGAAGACAATTAATGACCATTTTTTATAAGTGCGGGGATATAACGCCACCCTGGGAAGTACATCATACGGCTTATTTAGATATGTGTTTGCCACCAGTGAAGATTCGATTATCTTATTTGAGAGTAAACTCTCCAGAAAAAAACGCTTTAGACCTGACCTAGACCTTTTTTTTAACGAAAACTTGAGAACTTTTCTTAAGTAAAGCTTCAGTCATATATAATATAATATTTATGGGCTTTTTAAGAAAAACTTTTAAAGTTTTTTGAAGAAAGATTTATGGTTTCCATAAGGAACTAAGTAAACTTTCCACAAAATCCACATATAACCTAAAGTCTTAAGGAAAGCTCTAAAAGTTTTTTTATCACAAAGCTTTTTAACATTTTTAACGAAAAACTTGAAAACTTTTTCTTTAGAAAAAAAAGTCACTTTCGTAATAGAATATTTTAAGAGCTTTCTTAAAAGTTGTCTGAAAAGCTTTTATGGTTTTCTTAAGCAATTAGTTTATGATTGTTAAATAAAACTTTATATTTCGAAAGTTTTCTAAAAAAATTTATGTTATTTACCACTAAATAATTACTAAACTATGGATATCTTACAGCAAATAAATTTATTCAATTACAATTTATTAATGTTAATTAAACAGTAAGCTTAACAATTAATTTTTTTACTTCTGAAAAGAGCATTAAACCGATTAATTTGTCGGTTTCTTTAAAACAAACTTTCCATCAAACACTTTGACTTTGTGAATGTTGATAATTAAATTACCGCAGCTTCAAACAACGAAAATGCAAATCCCTGGCAGTTGTAAAGAAAACATCTATATATTTGGGTGTAACACTATAAAAAAGTGTCCATATGAGCAAAAAGTCTATTGAAACAAAGTACTTTACTCGTCATGTTTTATGCCAAAAAGAATCCTTTTATTATTTCAACTAAAAGTAGTAGAGCATACAAATAGTTTGACTATAGATACGGTAGTTTATTTAAAATGGTAATTTACTAACTAAATAACTCACAAACAAAACCATTCACTAGCTATTGTGGCTTAATTTTATGCTAGAGATAATATCTACTTTTAGTGGAAAAATATTTAAGACAATTGCTTTTGTGGTTTGGGGGGGGATTTTGCCATTGTAGGCGAAATTTTTGCGCATAATTGAAAAGTTTTTCATAGCTCAAGTCAAATACATTCATATGTATGTATAGTATGTACGTATGGTTAAAGTAAAGTAATAACATGTATAATGTAAAGTAAAATTATAAATAACACTTAAATGTCATAAAAATATGTACATACTTGAAAAGTAATTAAAGGCTGCTTTTTTATATTTATATGTTATATAAAAATATTGTTAAAAAATGAAGAAAACTTTATAAGTTTAATGCACATGTAGTATTTAATATAATTTCATAAAAAAATTTTTGTCTCCAGAATTAATGTTTAATTTAATGACATAAAATTTACAAAAACAAACCAAAAATAAGTGTCCTTAAAAAATAACAATAAAATGTAAAAGAAATGACCATAAAATGTTATATTTTATGTTTTAAAAAAACATTTAACTAAGTATACTAGTCTACTATTAATTAACTAATAATTTTTTCACAAAATTAGACGCGCCGCTGTATTAATTGTCTCTTAAAATAAGACACTAATGATGACAACATAGCATCCCAAATAAATAAGGACCCAGCATAGACAGGCAGACACTAAAATTACAACTAATATAAATAAACAAGTATATTTTATTTAATTTTATTGTCTCTAATTTAAGTAGTGTTTTTTTTTTTCTTTCAAGATAATCTGATTTTGATATGCGTGAAATAAAAGGATATTTACCCACATAAACAAAAACATTTCTTTTTTGTAATTGATACTTTAGAAATAAACGAGGCAATTAAACACTTCAAAACAAGAATATTATGTAACCTATTATTTAGCTATAGAAGAAGATAAACTAAACAGGTAAAAATTAAAAAAATAAGGTATATAACTGAAAGGGCAAAGCTTTATAAGTATAATGAAATTTAAATTGAATTGATGCCAAGGAATGTCATAACTTTAAAAGCGTAAAATTTTTCCAAAAGAAAACTTTGCTGGAAGAACATACATATGTAGATGACTTATGCTATATCTTGAGATAAAATATTTGCGCATTTGATACAGTAGGAATCTAGTAAGAAGAAATAAAAAAATTAAGAAAAGCTTTTAAAGCTGCCTAAGGAAAATTTCCAAAATTATTCCAAAAAAAAAAAAAATATTTAAAACCTTCGCGAAAATAATATTGTAGTTAGTTGTTAGTTAGTTAGTAGTAGATAGATAGATAGTAGATAGATAGATAGATAGATAGATAGATAGATAGATAGATAGTAGTTAGTAGTTAGTTAGTAGTAGTTCGTTAGTTAGTTAGTTAGTTAGTAGTTAGTTAGTTGGTTAGTTAGTGTAGTTAGTTAGTTAGTTAGTAGTTAGTAGTAGTTAGTTAGTTAGTTAGTTAGTTAGTTAGTTAGTAGTAGTTAGTTAGTAGTTAGTTAGTTAGTTAGTAGTTAGTAGTTAGTTAGTTAGTTAGTTAGTTAGTTAGTTAGTTAGTTAGTTAGTTAGTAGTTAGTTAGTTAGTTAGTTAGTTAGTTAGTTAGTTAGGTAGTTAGTAGTTAGTTAGTTAGTAGTTAGTTAGTTAGTAGTTAGTTAGTTAGTTAGTAGTTAGTGAGTTAGTTAGTTAGTTAGTTAGTTTAGTTAGTTAGTTAGTAGTTAGTAGTAGTAGTTAGTTAGTTAGTTAGTTAGTTAGTTAGTTAGTTAGTAGTTAGTGAGTTAGTTAGTTAGTTAGTTAGTTAGTTAGTTAGTTAGTTAGTTAGGTAGTTAGTTAGTTAGTTAGTAGTTAGTTAGTTAGTAGTTAGTTAGTTAGTTAGTTAGTTAGTTAGTTAGTTAGTTAGTTAGTTAGTTAGTAGTAGTAGTTAGTTAGTTAGTTAGTAGTTAGTTAGTAGTTAGTTAGTTAGTTAGTAGTTAGTTAGTTAGTAGTTAGTTAGTTAGTTAGTTAGTTAGTAGTTAGTAGTTAGTTAGTAGTAGTTAGTTAGTAGTTAGTAGTTAGTTAGTTAGTTAGTTAGTTAGTTAGTTAGTTAGTAGTTAGTAGTTAGTTAGTTAGTTAGTTAGTTAGTTAGTAGTTAGTTAGTTAGTTAGTTAGTTAGTTAGTTAGTTAGTTAGTTAGTTAGTAGTTAGTTAGTTAGTTAGTTAGTTAGTTAGTTAGTAGTAGTTAGTTAGTTAGTTAGTTAGTAGTTAGTTAGTTAGTTAGTTAGTTAGTTAGTTAGTAGTTAGTTAGTTAGTTAGTTAGTAGTTAGTTAGTTAGTTAGAGTTAGTTAGTTAGTTAGTTAGTTAGTTAGTTAGTTAGTTAGTTAGTAGTTAGTAGTTAGTTAGTTAGTTAGTTAGTTAGTTAGTTAGTTAGTTAGTTAGTTAGTTAGTTAGGTAGTTAGTTAGTTAGTTAGTTAGTTAGTTAGTTAGTTAGTTAGTTAGTTAGTTAGTTAGTAGTTAGTAGTTAGTTAGTTAGTAGTTAGTAGTTAGTAGTTAGTAGTAGTTAGTTAGTTAGTTCGTTAGTTAGTTAGTTAGTTAGTAGTTAGTTAGTTAGTTAGTAGTTAGTTAGTTAGTTAGTTAGTTAGGTAGGTAGTTAGTTAGTTAGTTAGTAGTAGTAGTTCGTTAGTTAGTTAGTTAGTTAGTTAGTTAGTTAGTTAGTAGTATTAGTAGTTAGTAGTTAGTTAGTTAGTTAGTTAGTTAGTTAGTTAGTTAGTAGTTAGTTAGTTTAGTTAGTTAGTTAGTTAGTAGTTGTTCGATAGTTAGTTAGTTAGCACTTAAAATGATTACCTCTACATATATGAATATGACTTAAAGAAAACTTTTTAAATTTTGTGCAAAAATTGTTAAAAGTTTAAAATGCATCTGCGGAACACTTTACTTGTTTTTTAAGAATTTTGCGAAACTAACCTATTGAATATGTCCTGTTTACTATACTGATAATACTTTATGCTTTTAATAGCATGTGACAACAATAATCTGTTGTCATAGTAACAACTCCAATATATACAATAATCACAAAATCACCAAAGGGAAAAATTCTAGGTATGATACAATTTTTTGAAATGTTCTAGGAAATTAAATAATGCTTCTAACTTTCTTATCAACAATTTAAATATGTATTTGTAATGTAAAATTATACACACACACCAGTAATATATGATATGTATGCTTTTCGACCAAAATAGTCGTTGCTTAGTTTAAAATGCCTTAATCCATAAAAGTAAAAAACTCTAAAGTCTATTGTCCTTGTAACATATTGCCGAAATTTTTAGTTGTTGTTATTATTGTCGTTGCTCTTGTTGATACAAATGTATTTGTATATTTGTACTGTACATGGTTTTGTATTTTTTAGCTTCTCATGCCACTTAGCCGTGAATATTTTATACTTAAAGCTAAAGAAGAGGAAAAGCAGTAAATGTAAAGGAAACTTAAAATTTAAGTTATATAAGTTATTTTTCTTTAATTTTGCAATAAGAAATTTTAGCGATATACGAATGTGTGTACATACGAGGTTGGCATAAAAAATATTTTAATATTCTAAAGTATTAAAGTTTAGCTTTTACTAAACCTCGTATTTATTTACCTATCAGCCAACACATTTTGTATATTTCCACTTTATGACTTTTGTGCCTTTAACAAAAAGTTCGCAATTTATATGTGTTCAAATTTTCTAACGTTTTATGCACGAGCAAAATTACCAACTGTCGAATAAATTTAATAAAAACACAGGTGCATAAAATGGCCACATGAAAATGGTGTATGTTTGTTATAATAACAATAATAAAATTGCTAAAATTTACTATTCAGGTATAAAACTAAAATGAACTTGAATTTTAGGTGACTTTATTGTTCATAAATGTAAAATTCTTTAAGTTTTGCGAATAGAAAAAAATTAACAAATGTGAAAGTTTGTTTTGACGAAATTAATAATAAACCCAGCAAAATTTGATTACACAAAAACATTTATAATTTTTACAAAAGTCGCTTACAAATAGGGAGTTAAAGAAGTTTACTAGACTATAGACTAGACTATAGACTAGACTATAGACTAGACTATAAACTAGACTATAGACTAGACTATAGACTAGACTATAGACTAGACTATAGACTAGACTATAGACTAGACTATAGACTAGACTATAGACTAGACTATAGACTAGACTATAGACTAGACTATAGACTAGACTATAGACTAGACTATAGACTAGACTATAGACTAGACTATAGACTAGACTATAGACAAGACTATAGACTAGACTATAGACTAGACTATAGACTAGACTATAGACTAGACTATAGACTAGACTATAGACTAGACTATAGACTGACTATAGACTAGACTATAGACTAGACTATAGACTAGACTATAGACTAGACTATAGACTAGACTATAGACTAGACTATAGACTAGACTATAGACTAGACTATAGACTAGACTATAGACTAGACTATAGACTAGACCATAGACTAGACTATAGACTAGACTACAGAATAGACTATAGACTAGACTAGAGACTAGACTATAGACTAGACTAGAGACTAGACTATAGACTAGACTAGAGACTAGACTATACACTAGACTATAGACTAGACTATAGACTAGACTATAGACTAGACTATAGACTAGACTATAGACTAGACTATAGACTAGACTATAGACTAGACTATAGACTAGACTATAGACTAGACTATAGACTAGATAGACTATAGACTAGACTATAGACTAGACTATAGACTAGACTATAGACTAGACTATAGACTAGACTATAGACTAGACTATAGACTAGACTATAGACTAGACTATAGACTAGACTATAGACTAGACTATAGACTAGACTATAGACTAGACTATAGACTAGACTATAGACTAGACTATAGACTAGACTATAGACTAGACTATAGACTAGACTATAGACTAGACTATAGACTAGACTATAGACTAGAGATATGACTAGACTATAGACCAGACTATAGACTAGACTATAGACTAGACTATAGACTAGACTATAGACTAGACTATAGACTAGACTATAGACTAGACTATATACTAGACTATATACTAGACTATAGACTAGACTATAGACTAGACTATATACTAGACTATAGACTAGACTATAGACTAGACTATAGACTAGACTATAGACTAGACTATAGACTAGACTATAGACTAGACTATAGAATAGACTATAGAATAGACTATAGACTAGACTATAGACTAGACTATAGACTAGACTATAGACTAGACTATAGACTAGACTATAGACCAGACTATAGACTAGACTATAGACTAGGCTATAGACTAGACTACAGACTAGACTATAGACTAGACTATAGACTAGGCTATAGACTGGACTATAGACTAGGCTATAGACTAGACTATAGACTAGACTATAGACTAGACTATAGACTAGACTATAGTCTAGACTATAGACTAGACTATAGACTAGACTATAGACTAGACTTAGTCTAGACTATAGACTAGACTATAGACTAGACTATAGACTAGACTATAGACTAGACTATAGACTAGACTATAGACTAGACTATATTCTAGACTATAGACTAGACTATAGACTAGACTATAGACTAGACTATAGACTAGACTATAGACTAGACTATAGACTAGACTATAGACTAGACTATAGACTAGACTATAGACTAGACTATAGACTAGACTATAGACTAGACTATAGACTAGACTATAGACTAGACTATAGACTAGACTATAGGCTAGACTATAGACTAGATAGACTAGACTATAGATAGACTAGACTAGACTATAGACTAGACTATAGACTAGACTATAGACTAGACTATAGACTAGACTATAGACTAGACTATAGACTAGACTATAGTCTAGACTATAGACTAGACTATAGACTAGACTATAGACTAGACTATAGACTAGACTATAGACTAGACTATAGACTAGACTATAGACTAGACGATAGACTAGACTATATTCTAGACTATAGACTAGACGATAGACTAGACTATAGACTAGACTATAGACTAGACTATAGACTAGACTATAGACTAGACTATAGACTAGACGATAGACTAGACTTATTCTAGACTATAGACTAGACGATAGACTAGACGATAGACTAGATTATAGACTAGACTATAGACTAGACTATAGACTAGACTATAGACTAGACTATAGACTAGACTATAGACTAGACTATAGACTAGACTATAGACTAGACTATAGACTAGACTATAGACTAGACTATAGACTAGACTATAGACTAGACTGTAGACTAGACTATAGACTAGACTATAGACTAGACTATAGACTAGACTATAGACTAGACTATAGACTAGACTATAGACTAGACTATAGACTAGACTATAGACTAGACTATAGACTAGACTATAGACTAGACTATAGACTAGACTATAGACTAGACTATAGACTAGACTATAGACTAGACTATAGACTAGGACTATAGACTAGACTATAGACTAGACTATAGACTAGACTATAGACTAGACTATAGACTAGACTATAGACTAGACTATAGACTAGACTATAGACTAGACTATAGACTAGACTATAGACTAGACTATAGACTAGACTATAGACTAGACTATAGACTAGACTATAGACTAGACTATAGACTAGACTATAGACTAGACTATAGACTATAGACTAGACTATAGATAGACTATAGACTAGACTATAGACTAGACTATAGACTAGACTATAGACTAGACTATAGACTAGACTATAGACTAGACTATAGACTAGACTATAGACTAGACTATAGACTAGACTATAGACTAGACTATAGACTAGACTATAGACTAGACTAGACTAGACTATAGACTAGACTATAGACTAGACTATAGACTAGACTATAGACTAGACTATAGACTAGACTATAGACTAGACTATAGACTAGACTATAGACTAGACTATAGACTAGACTATAGACTAGACTATAGACTAGACTATAGACTAGACTATAGACTAGACTATAGACTAGACTATAGACTAGACTATAGACTAGACTATAGACTAGACTATAGACTAGACTATAGACTAGACTATAGAGAGACTATAGACTAGACTATAGACTAGACTATAGACTAGACTATAGACTAGACTATAGACTAGACTATAGACTAGACTATAGACTAGACTATAGACTAGACTATAGACTAGACTATAGACTAGACTATAGACTAGACTATAGACTAGACTATAGACTAGACTATAGACTAGACTATAGACTAGACTATAGACTAGACTATAGACTAGACTAGACTATAGACTAGACTATAGACTAGACTATAGACTAGACTAGACTATAGACTAGACTAGACTATAGACTAGACTAGACTATAGACTAGACTAGACTAGACTAGACTATAGACTAGACTATAGACTAGACTATAGACTAGACTATAGACTAGACTATAGACTAGACTATAGACTAGACTATAGACTAGACTATAGACTAGACTATAGACTAGACTATAGACTAGACTATAGACTAGACTATAGACTAGACTATAGACTAGACTATAGACTAGACTATAGACTAGACTATAGACTAGACTATAGACTAGACTATAGACTAGACTATAGACTAGACTATAGACTAGACTCTAGACTAGACTATAGACTAGACTATAGACTAGACTATAGACTAGACTATAGACTAGACTATAGACTAGACTATAGACTAGACTATAGACTAGACTATAGACTAGACTATAGACTAGACTAGACTATAGACTAGACTATAGACTAGACTATAGACTAGACTATAGACTAGACTATAGACCAGACTATAGACTAGACTATAGACTAGACTAGACTATAGACTAGACTAGACTATAGACTAGACTAGACTATAGACTAGACTAGACTATAGACTAGACTATAGACTATAGACTAGACTATAGACTAGACTATAGACTATAGACTAGACTATAGACTATAGACTATAGACTAGACTATAGACTAGACTATAGACTAGACTATAGACTAGACTATAGACTAGACTATAGACTAGACTATAGACTAGACTATAGACTAGACTATAGACTAGACAGACTAGACTATAGACTAGACTATAGACTAGACTATACTAGACTATAGACTAGACTATAGACTAGACTATAGACTAGACTATAGACTAGACTATAGACTAGACTATAGACTAGACTATAGACTAGACTATAGACTAGACTATAGACTAGACTATAGACTAGACTATAGACTAGACTATAGACTAGACTATAGACTAGACTATAGACTAGACTATAGACTAGACTATAGACTAGACTATAGACTAGACTTTAGACTAGACTATAGACTAGACTATAGACTAGACTATAGACTAGACTATAGACTAGACTATAGACTAGACTATAGACTAGACTATAGACTAGACTATAGACTAGACTATAGACTAGACTATAGACTCGACTATAGACTAGACTATAGACTAGACTATAGACTAGACTATAGACTAGACTATAGACTAGACTATAGACTAGACTATAGACTAGACTATAGACTAGACTATAGACTAGACTATAGACTAGACTATAGACTAGACTATAGACTAGACTATAGACTAGACTATAGACTAGACTATAGACTAGACTATAGACTAGACTATAGACTAGACTATAGACTAGACTATAGACTAGAGTATAGACTAGACTATAGACTAGACTATAGACTAGACTATAGACTAGACTATAGACTAGACTATAGACTAGACTATAGACTAGACTATAGACTACACTATAGACTACTCTATTGACTGGATTATTGACTAGTCTATAGACTAGACTTTAGGTCAGACCATAGACTATAGTCTATAGTCTAGTCTATAGTCTAAGGCAATTCAAGGCTATAAAATCTGTTAAAAAATAAACAAGTAGTATTTTATTTCTAAATTTTCTTTCTATTTATGTTTGATTTTTAATAAACTTTTCATTTATCCCCAATCTTTTTATTCCTTTTAACTAATTTAGAACTATGACATGTAGTCAAGCTTAAACATATTCTAATGAAGTTTTATTAAATTAAATTAATGTAAAAGCATTAAATAACCATAAAAAATAACCCTTATCAACAGTATAAAAAGCAAAAAAATATACATACATATATTTAAAGCATACAAATTAAAAATTACCTTTTTTGTAAATATGTATGTGTGTATTTATGTATATAATATGTACTTATTTTTAATAGCTGGACGAAAAATTCAAAGAATTTCGACAAAAAACTGTTTCCATTAAAATTACTGCACATCTGTTACGAGTAAAGTGTCCTTTAATTGAATTACTGTCCTTCACATTAATATCAGCAGAATAGCATCATTGTTATTGTTGTATAATAGAAACCAAAGGACATTTACAAATGTGTTGGTAAATTGTAGAATTATCGATGGAAAGAAAAACACCAAATTGTTTTAATTCAATAGTCGATTTTTGTTTGTTTTCGTTTTCCAGACTTTGAGTAATCTTTTTTGTTGCATTTTTGCAAGGGAAAGAGAAATAGCAAACAATTAGTACGAACGGCAAGTACATAAATTGGCTTTTATCTATTAAATACTCCAGTAGTGAGATTTTATTTGAAATGCAGCGTCGAGTCATATTGAATGTTCATTAGTTTTATTTTTGTATTTTGTTGGTAGCGTAGTGAATTACATACATACATATATGTATGTATGTATGTACGTGTAATATATTTATATGGCAACACTTTTTTTCATCACATTAAATGAAAATATCCTTGGGGGGTTTAAAATGTCATTACACCGAAACAAATGCATTTATACGTACATATACACATATGTATATACATTTTTATACATTCCTGCAATATTTGGTGATTACTGCGATTACAATCACAATTGTCAAGTCATTATCGCCAAATATTTAACAGGTGTAAAATTACCTTAGATAAGTTCAGATAAGTTTAGGGTATTTTTGAAATGAAATATAAACTGAACTGTATCCAAAGTAGAACTAAACTTCAACTGAACTAGAACTGAACTAGAACTGACTAGAACTGAACTAGAACTGAACTAGAACTGAACTAGAACTGAACTAGAACTGAACTAGAATTGAACTAGAACTGAACTAGAACTGAACTAGAACTGAACTAGAACTGAACTAGAACTGAACTAGAACTGAACTAGAACTGAACTAGAACTGAACTAGAACTGAACTAGAACTGAACTAGAACTGAACTAGAACTGAACTAGAACTGAACTAGAACTGAACTAGAACTGAACTAGAACTGAACTAGAACTGAACTAGAACTGAACTAGAACTGAACTAGAACTGAACTAGAACTGAACTAGAACTGAACTAGAACTGAACTAGAACTGAACTAGAACTGAACTAGAACTGAACTAGAACTGAACTAAACTGAACTAGAACTGAACTAGAACTGAACTAGAACTGAACTAGAACTGAAACTAGAACTGAACTAGAACTGAACTAGAACTGAACTAGAACTGAACTAGAACTGAACTAGAACTGAACTAGAACTGAACTAGAACTGAACTAGAACAGACTAGAACTGAACTAGCAAGACTGAACTAGAACTGAACTAGAACTGAACTAGAACTGAACTAGAACTGAACTAGAACTGAACTAGAACTGAACTAGAACTGAACTAGAACTGAACTAGAACTGAACTAGAACTGAACTAGAACTGAACTAGGAACTGAACTAGAACTGAACTAGAAGAACTGAACTAGAACTGAACTAGAACTGAACTAGAACTGAACTGAACTAGAAACTGACTGGAACTATGAACTAGAACTGAACTAGAACTGAACTAGAACTGAGACTAGAACTGAACTGAACTAGAACTGACTGAACTAGAACCTGAATGAACTGAACTAGAACTGAAACTAGAAACTGAACTAGAACTGAACTAGAACTGAACTAGACCTGAACTAGAACTGAACTAAACTGAACTAGAAATGACTAGAACTGAACTAGAACTGAACTAGAACTGAACTAGAACTGAACTAGAACTGAACAGAACTGAACTAGAACTGAACTAGAACTGAACTGGAACTGAACTGAACTGAACTGAACTAGAACTGAACTGGAACTGAACTAGAACTGGAACTGAACTAGAACTGAACTGGAACTGAACTAGAACTGAACTAGAACTGAACTAGAACTGAACTAGAACTGAACTAGAACTGAACTAGAACTGAACTAGAACTGAACTAGAACTGAACTAGAACTGAACTAGAACTGAACTAGAACTGAACTAGAACTGAACTAGAACTGAACTAGAACTGAACTAGAACTGAACTAGAACTGAACTAGAACTGAACTAGAACTGAACTAGAACTGAACTAGAACTGAACTAGAACTGAACTAGAACTGAACTAGAACTGAACTAGAACTGAACTAGAACTGAACTAGAACTGAACTAGAACTGAACTAGAACTGAACTAGAACTGAACTAGAACTGAACTAGAACTGAACTAGAACTGTACTAGAACTGAACTAGGACTGAACTAGAACTGAACTAGAACTGAACTAGAACTTAACTAGATTGAGGATTGAACAGAACTAGAACTGAACTAGAACTCAACTAGAACTGAACTAGAACTGAACTAGAACTGAACTAGAACTGAACTAGAACTGAACTAGAACTGAACTAGAACTGAACTAGAACTGAACTAGAACTGAACTAGAACTGAACTAGAACTGAACTAGAACTGAACTAGAACTGAACTAGAACTGAACTAGAACTTAACTAGATTGAGGATTGAACAGAACTAAGTATACATATGTAGGTAGTATATATGTATATATACATATTTTCCGGATGGATCAGAATCTTACTTCGATGGTTAGATACCCGTTAAAACTGCTGGGCAGTTTATTGATATACTTACATATGTATGTGGAAGTTGCATTTATTTTGCGGCACTATTGTGTTATGTTTTAATTGTGGTTTAATCGATTTTATCTTTGTGCAAAATGTTGCACAGAATACATTAAAAACAAAAAAATATTTATGTGTACATATGTATAAATAACAAAAGCAAACATTATTTAATGGTTATTTGCTAAAAATAAATAATAAAAATATTATTCGACATTTTATATGATTGGTGTTAATGGGGCAGGGAAAATGTATTTTAGATTTCAATTTAACCTCAATTATTTTTGTAATGAGGGTTTTTAATTTATTTGCATTATTTTGTAATATTTTATGGCCAAATATATATGTATATAATGATAATGTATAAAATAAGTTAATTTATGCTAATAATTTCATATTTCGATTTGATGCAGATGTCAGTTTAAGACACATCATATGGAATTAAACGAAATTTTGGGTGGAATACTTCGGTGCACCAAGAACAAGTTATTCAAACAAATTTACATTCTTAAAAATTTTTTGTCGCTACTGACCAAAGCCCAACTTTAAGCAAGTCCTTTCCTACCTATAGTTTGTTTATGAATATATGTATGTAAGTAGCTGTCAGTGTTCTTAAAGGATAATATAAATAAACACCATTTGTATTCGTTAGTGTCCCAAAAAGAAAATTTAATATATTGTCTTCTATTATGCAGCATCATTTTCTAGAACAGCTAAATAATGGACAACACTAAATAAATTTTTTGGGTTCTTTTTTTTCTGCGCAATATTTTTGGGTTGTTTGACATCTTTTTTCATTCTATGCGTTTGTTTGTAGTTGTAGCAATTGTTTTAATTATCTTTATTAAATTTAACACGAAAAGTACCATGTTCAGTCCTATATAATCCTTTCAGAGATAATTTGCTTTATTTGTTAAGCTCATAAGTATTGTATGTAGTGGCAACAACAATTTTCCTGTTTCTTTAGTTTATTCCTTCACAACTTGTTAGTGTAATTAGTGTGAAGAATACGAGTAACAATGTTTTCCAACAACAGCAACAACAACAATTGCTGCTGTTGTTTTCAAGTGTGTTAATATTGTTATAAGATGATGCTCGTTGCTTGCTGCTGCTGTTGATGACAAAAATATTTTCCATATATACATACATACTACGTTTGTCCGTCTGTTACTTTCTACTGCAGCAGCAATTTAACAAAATTATTGCAGATATTTTTCAAAAAAAAAGTTTTTTTGTTTGTTTATTTCTTCGTTCCAGTTTGCCATTTTTTTTCCTTTACTAAAACTTTATTTATTTGTTATTTTTTATTGTTTAAAGAGTTTTTTATTAATAGCATTTCATAAATATAAAGTTTTCCTTTAACAATAATGCATAGTTTCTGTTGTTGCGTTCTTACGTATGTTTGTGTGCATTTAATTATTAAAAACTTTAACAATTTCATAAAGCTTTTGTAGTAAAATAGTTGACGTTAAGAAATAAATCTTTTAATAGACGTTATAATAAATAGTTGGCAAAGAGGTTAATGAACTTAAGGTTGTCTATTGTGTTAGCGAAGATGATGATTAATTATAGTTTCATAAACAATAGAAAATTTTTTAAAACTCAAAGTATCCTTATGCTCAAGGAAAGTTAAGGAATATATTGAGCACATTATCTCTTATATCAGACGTTATATAAAATTTTGATATTTATTATACATTCCGTAATGTTGCGATCAGATAGTTGATCTTTCCGCTAATCTCGATTAATGCGACAAGACAAGGTTTAAGTAAAACTTTACTAAGCTTAATACACATTAATATGTTATAGAGCGATATTCCAAAGTTCTTTAATAGGATCAGGGAACTAATCAGTGATATAATGTTGGTAAGTAATGTTATTGATTAAAGGATATCACTCAAATTTGAGCTTTTTGTTCTCTCTCTGATAGTCGCTTTCGATCCCGATAAAGACTAAGTAATGCGGCAAGCTTATTAAGCAATATAGTATAACAAGGCCTTTTTAAGAATCTCATGTAGGAATCCCTCTCAATATATGCGTATTTCATTTTTCTGAAAAAAAGGTTTAAAAAATTTTGAGCAGATTATGGGAAAAAGAAATATTTTTTTTGGAATATTTTTGGTCCACAAAATTATTTTTTGCGGATTTGAGTGGCATATCCTCATATTAAGTTAGTTAGTTAGTTAGTTAGTTAGTTAGTTAGTTAGTTAGTTAGTTAGTTAGTTAGTTAGTTAGTTAGTTAGTTAGTTAGTAGTTAGTTATAGTTAGTTAGTTAGTTAGTTATTAGTTAGTTAGTTAGTTAGTTAGTTAGTTAGTTAGTTAGTTAGTTAGTTAGTAGTTAGTTAGTTAGTTAGTAGTGTAGTTAGTTAGTTAGAGTTAGTTAGTTAGTTAGTAGTTAGTTAGTTAGTTAGTTAGTTAGTTAGTTAGTTAGTTAGTTAGTTAGTTAGTTAGTTAGTTAGTAGTTAGTTAGTTAGTTAGTTAGTTAGTTAGTTAGTTAGTTTAGTTAGTTAGTTAGTAGTTAGTTAGTGTTAGTTAGTTAGTTAGTTAGTTAGTTAGTTAGTTAGTTAGTTAGTTAGTTAGTTAGTAGTTAGTTAGTTAGTTAGTTAGTTAGTTAGTTAGTAGTTAGTTAGTTAGTTAGTTAGTTAGTTAGTTAGTTAGTTAGTTAGTTAGTTAGTAGTTAGTTAGTTAGTTAGTTAGTTAGTTAGTTAGTTAGTTAGTTAGTTAGTTAGTTAGTTAGTTAGTTAGTTAGTTAGTTAGTTAGTTAGTTAGTTAGTTAGTTAGTTAGTTAGTTAGTTAGTTAGTTAGTTAGTAGTTAGTTAGTTAGTTAGTTAGTTAGTTAGTTAGTTAGTTAGTTAGTTAGTTAGTTAGTTAGTTAGTAGTTAGTTAGTTAGTTAGTTAGTTAGTTAGTTAGTTAGTTAGTTAGTTAGTTAGTTAGTTAGTTAGTTAGTTAGTTAGTTAGTTAGTTAGTTAGTTAGTTAGTTAGTTAGTTAGTTAGTAGTTAGTTAGTTAGTTAGTTAGTTAGTTAGTTAGTTAGTTAGTTAGTTAGTTAGTTAGTTAGTTAGTAGTTAGTTAGTTAGTTAGTTAGTTAGTTAGTTAGTTAGTTAGTAGTTAGTTAGTTAGTTAGTTAGTTAGTAGTTAGTTAGTTAGTTAGTTAGTTAGTTAGTTAGTTAGTTAGTTAGTTAGTTAGTTAGTTAGTTAGTTAGTAGTTAGTTAGTTAGTTAGTTAGTTAGTAGTTAGTTAGTTAGTTAGTTAGTTAGTAGTTAGTTAGTTAGTTAGTAGTTAGTTAGTTAGTTAGTTAGTTAGTTAGTTAGTTAGTTAGTAGTTAGTTAGTTAGTTAGTTAGTTAGTTAGTTAGTTAGTTAGTTAGTTAGTTAGTTAGTTAGTTAGTTAGTTAGTTAGTTAGTTAGTTAGTTAGTAGTAGTTAGTTAGTTAGTTAGTTAGTTAGTTAGTTAGTTAGTTAGTTAGTTAGTTAGTTAGTTAGTTAGTTAGTTAGTAGTTAGTTAGTTAGTTAGTTAGTTAGTTAGTTAGTTAGTTAGTTAGTAGTTAGTTAGTTAGTTAGTTAGTTAGTTAGTTAGTTAGTTAGTTAGTTAGTTAGTTAGTAGTAGTTAGTTAGTTAGTAGTTAGTAGTGTTAGTTAGTTAGTTAGTTAGTTAGTTAGTTAGTTAGTTAGTTAGTTAGTTAGTTAGTAGTTAGTTAGTTAGTTAGTTAGTTAGTTAGTTAGTTAGTTAGTTAGTTAGCCATTTCTTTCACCCAACAACATAAATTCTTAACATTTCATTCTATTGATCGCGAACAATTGAACATTTTAAAGTCCGTTAAATATTTGGTCTAAAGAATAATATAAAATGAAAAAGTTCACAGAAAAATGAAAAAAAAATCTTTAACAATTTATCATGCCATCATGCATTTCATTACAGTTGTATATTTCCTGCCATTATGTGTGATGGCATAGAATAAACTGAAATGGCATCAAAATCCCTTGGACTATAATCTACAACAAAACAAATTCCATTATAAAGAAAAATCATTTTACTTAGTCATACAAAATGATATTAGAACAAATAAATATGTGTGGGCAATAAATGTGTAAGTACAATGGAACCATATTTTATTGCAGTAAATATTTCAAATACCTTTAGCTGCTGGCAAATACAACGTATTATACAATTTTTCTATCATAGATATTCCTATAGTGTGTTGTCTGGCATAGTTGTACGAGACATTCCTATTTACAAGTAAAAACTTAAAGCTGCCAAAGGATTTATGAATTCCAACAGTTTTCTTTCCTTTTGTAGGATTTTAAAGTTGTAGTAAGTGTATTTTAAGTTTCAAAATTTGTTTCACTGAGACTCGGTAACAGATTTCTAAAGTCTCTGGGGATAATATAGTACAAATTGATTTATTTGCTTATTAGAACTATATATTTTGGTTACCTTTTTTAAAGTGCAATGCAAGCATAAAACAATAGTTTTTATTTTAGTTTTTGTGCAATATAGCAGAAAGAACAAATTTCAAATCCATAAATGTAATTTATTACTTATTGTATAACCAACTTATAGAGTATTTAAGCAAAAAATTTATGAAATTGCTTGGAAGACTAACAAATTACCCAAAGAGTAGTATTAGACTAAAATTACATGGTAAATTATACAATTTAGTTTGAAAGTTGGAGGATGTCCATAAATTACTTAACGAACTGTAAGAGAAAACATTTGAAAATTCATTTGATGGGAGGAAAGAGAAAAGGATTTAGTTTTCAGCTAAAATGACAGTTTCAAAAGCATTATTTATTGTAAAATGAAATAAAATTATCTTTGTTTTTATACTCTTCATCTTTGTGAGAAGAATATAATTGTTCGTTCTATACCTCCTTAGTCCTTAGAGATGTCATATTCGATTAAGCTATCTTTCTGTCTGTCTGTTTGTTTGTCCGTCTGTTTGTCCGTCTGTCTGTCTGTCCGTCTGTCTATCTCTGTGTCATTATGTCTATCTGTAAGTCTGTCTGTCTGGCTATCTGTCAGTCTGTCTGTCAATCTGTTTATCTGTATGGTTGTTGAAAAAATATTTTCTGAAGACCCCTGTTAACTTTGGACACCAAAGCTCAAACAAGTATAACAGTTCCTTAGTTGCATTCAAACAAATACAAGTGTATTTATTTTCCTTCAATTCCTAATTACAACAATCGGTTTCCTATGTGGAGCACTAGAGATATTTAACTTTTTCCAAAATTTATATTATTTGTAACCAACAACAGAAATGCAAACAAAAACACTGTCTTTTGCAAGCATTTTGGTGGAGCTGATGTTGTCACTTTTTCATAGTTTGGCTCGTTTTTATCTATAGGGAGTGGATTTACCACATATTTTTAGTTCAAACTATGACCGTGAAATGTGACACTTGTTTAAAATACAAACATTTACACAAAAACGCTTTTCAGCTTATGTATGAGTAAGTATTTATGTGATGTAGTGTGCATGTAGGCAAAGTCAAAAAAGTTATCGACATACTTGCAAATATTACGAAATGGAATTTTTTCCTTAGAGTCGATCAAAATAACTATACTTCACTGGATGTTTTTCAATTCATTTAAACGATTTTGCTTAAATTTCCAAAAAAAAAAACACATTTGCTTTCCACACTGTTCATGTTTGTTTACATATTGTGCGTGTGTAGTTGCAAGTTGCTTGTTGTGTTTGCTAGATGATTTTGGTTAGTTAGTTTAAACCAAACAGTTTGGCATTCTTTACAATTCATGTTTTTCCTATTTCATTTTTGTGTGTTTTTTTTGTTGCATGTGACTTAGCAACCAACAGCGAAAGCTGCAACAATGGTGGTTGCATCAGCAACAGCAGCAATATTTTGGCGTCATCTAAATGCACCGTCATCATTTGCTGTTGTTGTGCAATTTTCATTTTTTTTCTGTTCATTCACTTTCCCTTAACAATACTAAAACAGCGAACAATATGGCGCCACTTAAATTAGCCAACATCTGTTATTTTTTTTTTCGCTTTTCTCTCACCAATGCTACATTTAACCTCACTTCTTAACCCCTTAGTTGTGTGTGTGTGTGAGATTAGTATGAAGTCGAGAAAAATAAAAAAATTAAATATGACTAAAAAATTATGATGAATATTATTTGGAGCCAAGTACAGGACACAAAGGAATTTATTTGTTTGCATTGGATATTGTGTGTGTTTATGTTTTCTTAGTTGCTTGTTTAACACACACACACATTTTTAAAAGCGCATTTTTTTTTTTTTTCAATATAATCATAATAATGTTTAAATAATATTAAGTATTCTAGGAAACATTTGCAAATTCTAGGAAAATATTATTTTTGCTAATACAAAAATCATGACTCTGTAACATGTCGAGAAGTACTTTTTATGGGGTAGTACTATTTTTCAATGTCATGTTTTTATACCATTCACAATTATGAGAAGTTTGTCCACAATATAATTTTAGTCTGTCTGTCTGTCCGTCTGTCTATCAGTCTGTTTGTCTGTCTGTCTATCTATCAGTCTGTCTGTCTGTCTGTCTGTCTGTCTGTCTGTCTGTCTGTCTGTCTGTCTGTCTATCTGTCTGTCTGTCTGTCTGTCTGTCTGTCTGTCTGTCTGTCTGTCTGCCTGTCTGTCTGTCTGTCCATCTGTCTGTCTATCTGTCTGTTGAAATAAATTTTCTGAAGACCTCAGATATCTTTGGCAACCAAATCTTCAATAATTCTATCAGACATGTTTTCGAAAAGTTTCCTATTAAAAATCAACAAAATCCGTCCATAAATAATGGAGATATAAGCAAAAATTCAAGACAACCTCTAAAAATTTCATCAAAGCATGCACAAAGCTTTTATAAAAAGCAACAACAACATTGCCCTTTGGAAAAAACGTATGTTTAAATATGTGTTGTTTTCATTGATTTGTGTATTTTATTTCGTTTAGCGTTCTTGTTGTTGCTTGTTTTGTTTCGCTATTGCTAAAGTAATGCTAGAGTCGGGAAAAATGAAGTAAATTTAAATTTTATAAAATTAATCTTTTTTAAAACACACTAGAGTGTAGGGTATATAAAATTCGGCAAAAGCGAACATAAACTTCTTACTTGTTTTATTCAAAAAATACTTACATACCTTAGTTCACATGATTTTGAGTAGTTTAATATTAATCTGTAAATAAAAAGAAAAATATGTTTCTGATAAGTTTTATCAAATTAAATGAATGGGATTAAATTACTATATCTAAGCATAATTAAAAGTTATGATGAGTTAGTGGGCGTGAACGTTATATAATCGCCCCTTTTTGAGTGGTTAGAATCACAACTATGAACATCATGAACATACATATGCACTGACTTGTTATTGAACGGCTACAAATGGAATTATTTCTTATACTTGAATAGCAAACTTGGAACTAGTGATGTCGGCATTTCATCAGAAATCGATTTTGCTGATTTAACATAGGGAGGACCCTTTTCGAAAACTTAAATTGAATTGTAGATAATTTTAAGATATCTGAAGCCTTTAGAAAATTGATGCAATTAACAGACAGACGGAGCTATAGAATTTAGAAATATATATGATTTATAGGAAATTTGATAAACAAATTTTCAGAAAAACCCTAACATGAAACTGCAGGGTTAGAATAAAATGTATAATACTATTCGGTTCTATAATCTTACACATTTAAAAATGTATACCACTTGTTAACTTCAAAACGTCTTAAATATTCGGTACTAATTTTTTAGTTGTTTTAAATTAAACAAGAAAAACGGGGGGTGGTTGGATTAAGTTCTAAGAAAATTTTATAAATTAAACAAATATTTGTTGTAACACATAAACTTATAAATAACATCAACAACAAAAATTTTAGATTTTGTTTATAATATTTGTTGGTATGAAAGTTTCGTTTTAATATTTATACCCTACACCACTTGTTTGTGCTAATGTTTGTAACGCACAATAATATTGGTTCCACCTTAAAGTATACCAATCGGCTTAGAATCATTTTCTGAATCGATTTAGCTATGTCCATCCGTCTGTCCGTCCGTCCATGTAAACCTTTTAATCAAACTACAAGTCGCAATTTTTAAGATAATTCAATGAAATTCGGTACATGATCTTCTATTGTCCCAGGGACGAAGCATGTTGCAAATGGTTAAGATCGGTCCATTATTTCATCTAGCCCCCATACAACTGAACCCCTGAATAGGGCTTTTAAGCCTTGTAATCAAACTACAGGACGCAATTTTGATGATAATTCAATGAAATTTGGTACATGATCTTCTATGGTACCAGAGATGAAACCTGTTGAAACTGTTTAACATCAGTCCATTATTATTACTCCTATCTCGACAAAAAGCTGTGAAACCAAGTTCTATACTAGCCTTAATAACCCTCATGAATTTTATAATTATAGGGCCTCATTTGACCCTAGCCCCTACAAAGAGCCCCCTTTCAAATTTGACTTAAATGTCCACAATTTTATTCCACAATAAATGGCTTAAGTATATCTGAGGCAAGGTACAATTCAACTTAAATGCTTTATTATGAAAACTAAATCACATTTTATTTTTGTAACAGGTGTAGGGTATTATATGGTCGGCCTCGCCCGACTATAATTTCTTACTTGTTTTTCTTGTTGTTATGATTTCATACCTTTCAGTGTGTGTAGTATGTGTTTAAAGCAGAGGTCGGTAAACATGAACAACAACAGGGATAGAGAGTAAACGATACCAGTTGGTTATATACATATTAGGGTGGCACCAAAATGGAAGTTGCTGATATTCCTATCGAAAATGAAAATTTAGTTCAATCTAAGATAACATTTCTCAAAATTTTTGTCCTGACGTCAATATTTGGCGAGCTGGATCAAAGGATAAAAAGGTCCTTTTTAAGGTTTTAATGATTTTTTTCATATTTCTTCCAAAGGAAAGATATGAAATTTTGGTAAGGTCTTTGAGAGACGCTTTCAATGGCATATCAGAAATTTGAGAAACGCTATATTATAATGAATTAAACATTAACTTTAGTTGGGAACACCGACACCTTATTTTTCCTCCATACAAACGGGGCCACCAATAAATATGTATGTATGCAATTATGTATGTACATTAGAGTTTCCCGCGTTAAGCTCAAAGAGGATTTTTTTTGAACATATTGTACTGAGATCAAGATTTTCAATTCCTTCAAAAAAATGGTCCAGGGGACATCCTATATATGATATATGCATACATGTGTATATGAATGAAAAACTTTAATCCATGGCTTTGTTAAACTTTAACAAAGTAAAGTTAGTTATGTAAGTCTCCTTGTGCCAACCTCTGTTTTAGAACATGTTATTGTTTATTCTATATATTTGTATAGTTTTTTTTTTTTAATTTCATACAATTATTTTTTGCCCATAAGCTTTATTTAGTTTGCTTTTTTCAGATTATTAGATTTCAAGTATTCAATTGGAGATTATTCATTCGACCAGGCCACTTTATTTTGTGCTTTAATAAAACAACAAAAGAATTTAATATTTTTTTTATTATTATTTGTTTACTTTTTTTCCTTTTGTTATTGTTTTTATGAAAAAGAAATTGTATTCTGGCATATATAGAAAAAGACTTGTGTCTGGCTAAATGCGATTTTTTCAATTACTTCATACAAGTTAAATACAGTTGAGGGAGGAAAAATTAAAAAAAAAAATGAAATAAATAACAAAAGTCTTTTGTTGTGGTCACCTGAACGAGGGAGAACCTTTATAAATGGCTTATAAAGTAATTGTGAAAAAAATATATAAAACAAATTATTTTTTCTTTTTGGATTAAAGTTTTTGAATCTTAATTTAATTTAAGCTGAAAAGCGATTAAGAGGAAAATAGTTGCCAAGGTAAAGTGAAAAAGAAAAGTCAGGAAAATAGTGAGCAACATATATATTTTAAAATATTTTGCTATATTTCTGTTAAAAATAACACACGAGAGCTTAATATTTATTAACCATTTTAAATCCTAATTTACTTTAGCATATTTTTTAATTACCTCACTTCCGACAATTCCCTTAATACCCAAAACTGTCATAAATATTTGGCTTAACTTAAGAAGAAGAAAAAAAATAACTAAAAACTAAAAAACATTCTTATAAATTATTTACTCTAAACTATAATACAATGTATTACGTCTATCAAACCTTGTGGACTTAGTCAACTGTATTACACACCCAACTGTGTCCCTGCTGATGGCAAGAACATGTTTAATTTTTAGCTTACCTTGTTCAATGTCACCCCTGATACAAGTACTTAACCATGAAGTGCATTACACTTGCATTACCTCTATCATTCATGGCATACAAATTGTTTTGCTACCTAACCCACATGAAAAAAACAAAAACAAAATAAACACTTTTATAGTTCCCTCTCGAACACATGTAAGTAAATCAAACACAAAACTCAAATTCAGTAGAAATTTGTTCTAAAGGCGGAAATCTGCTAGAAATATTCGAACAAAAATGTAAATGTTTAATCCTCAAAATGCTACAAAATAGCAGCAGAAAACAAGAAAATAGTTATTTTTAACCCTTAATATGGTCAGGGGAACTAAAAGGGTATTTTAGCCAAAAATAAGTTATTTTTGAAAAACTTAACGTTCTTTATGTTCTATACATAACTTTATGTAATAGTAACAGTGTAGGGTTAATTAAATTTATGTATTTTTTTAGTTTTATATAATTTGACATACACGACTTTTTGTTGTTTTTCTATAATATACATATAAAAAGTTTATAAGTTATTTACATATGCATATATACATTAAGGTAGTTCAAAATTAAATGTTCATTAATTTTTAGTTGTAAACTAATTAGTTATGTTATAATCTGTTAGTCGAAGGACTACGGTATATATTCCCGCCATAGATTATTTTTTTCTTCTGCACTTTCCCAACTTATGGAAAATTATCACCTTGTTAATAGGGTATCCTGAGGAACGGCCTTTTTTAAGAATCTCATATAGGAATACCTCTAGACCGGAATTTTTGATATCCATTTCGAAAAGATTAAAGACAATTTTTTATAAACATATTGTACTGAGATCAAAATTTGTAATCTCTGGTAGGGAACTGTGGACCTTTTTATATCCTTCACCTTCGTAAGAATGGTATGAATGCTCGAAGTGCTTGACCGTGTTTGCCCATTCCTCAATAGTCTTTTTCAACCACTAGGTGAGCGTCTTTGACGATTTTGTGTGGCTTACACGCATGTTGCTACTTTTGTACAAGCACTTTGCTCAAATACTTGAGCTATCTAATCTTGGGCCATTGCCGCCTGCCTCCGAGATGCAAAAACATCACTTCCATTTACAACCACGCATATGGCATGGCCTCTGTTGAGTCGGCAATAGCACCTAGAGATGTATTCAGTAGTCCGAAACACGAATCCATCAATTAAGAGGACTTTGTTCTTACTTACATAGAACACAAATATGGTATAAACAGAGTTTTCTCTGAACATCCCCGGACAAGGAAGGAAAATTCAATAGTATCACATTCAACCCACCACACTTCTCATTCGTTCGACACATTCATTCCCTACATTCATTCTGTATCATATTCATTTAACTCCAACTCATTTCCAACGTTTAGTCACAAAGTCATTCTTCTGTGGGATATCTGCTGACTTCGGCAACAGCACCGAACTTATCCCGAAGTATAGATTTCACCGTGCATCAGTCCTTTAACCGACATTTTCTTCCCGAGAATTTGGGTTTAAACCACAGACACTACATGGATCCCGAATGAACCTCAACTAACTGACCAGCCAGGACAAAGACCTGTGAGCAACTGACCACCAACTGATCACATTATGTGGTTGTCTGGTTTGACCCCATGTCAAATCATTCCAAGGAAAGGCCGAGGATACATAGTTCCAGCAGACTAGAGGTATTGGTAGCACCTCTATTCCCCTAGAGTGCAAAACCAAGATGGGGTCTTTCATCAAGAAAACATGCCCCCGGGGGTAAGAAGGGTATATATAAGATTGTCATTCCGTTTGTAATTTCTATAATATAATTTTCGGACCTCATAAAGTATATATGTATATTCCGAGTCCTTATAGATAACGGAGTCGATTTAGCTATGTCTGCTTTTCTGTCTGTCTGTCCGTCTGTATGTTTATTGAAATAAATTTTCTGAAGACTTCAGATATCTTCAGAATCCAAATCTTTAACAATTTTGTCCAACATGCTTTCCAGAAGTTTAATATTTAAAATCAGCAAAATCGGTTCATAAATAACATAGATGCGAGCAAAAATCTGAGGCAACCTCTGAAAATTTCATAAAAAATTGAGATTTTTGTGCATGCTGAGACAGAAACTATAAACAAACAACAACATAAATAATCATACGATAAATTTTGTATTTTATAAAAACAAAGCAATGAAGAACATCGCATTGCGAATAAAGCAGTGTGTTGTTATTGGCTGGAAACATGAAATTAAGTATGTAGAGCCCGGGATAAGTGAGAACCTTTAAAAGAGCCATAAGTTAATGCAAATCTGTAGGAAAGGATTTTTGTTAATTTTTCGTTCTATAACTGGTACTTCTTCGTTTTACCGTTGGAATTTTTTAATATTTTGTAATAAAATTCGTACCGACTGTTTTTTAACACATCATTCTCATATTTCGTAAACTAATACTCTTCACTCGAAAAGTTTTCAAATTGATTTCTCTCGAAAGAGAAATTTTCTTCATCCTTATACTTCTCGTGAGCTTAACTAAAAAATCTCATCACTAAAGAGATTTAATTAATAACAAATAATGCCACCTTATTGCATCTTCACATTTCTTCAAGGTTCTCCATATGTTTATTTATAAACCAGCGCACATGTATGTATGAATATTTAATATTGTAATGAGTGACATTTTTTGTCATTTCCATATATATAGTTTGTTAGTGTTGTTCATTTTTACTTAAGTCTAGTATGATGTTCATGTAGTTTTATGCGTTATTGTTAAAAAATATTCCAACTTGAATGCTAGCTATTCAGTTAAACAAAATAATAAAAAAATTTTTAAATTTACCTTTACCTAGTATTACTACTAAAACGTATAAGTAATATTTCAATGTTAGATATAAATAAAAATTAAGTATACGTCATGTATTTTCACATGTTATGTGTAATTCATTCTTTTAGTAGGTGTTATAAGTGTTTTTGTATTGTGATTTTAACATAAACATTTACATGTGAAACGTTTTAACTGTAAGCACAAATCATGTATATACATTTCTAATGCTTCTTAAGAAAGTGTTTTGTAAATTTCTTTAATCTATGTTTATTTTAAATATTGAATATATTATGTAACTTAGAATATCTATTTTATACTTATTGCAAATAATAAGTATTTCCTTTTAATGTTTAATAATACTGTTCTTTGTATATGTACGCTTCTTAGGATATTGAAATATATTAAACATTAACTTTGTAAGTAATCGTATACACTTAACAATGTAAAATTTATCTTAAGTACATACTTATGTATAATATAATAATATTAAATAACAAATATGTATAAGATGTCATAAATTGGAAAACAAATATGGAACTGTATAGCTTTCAAATGTGTTAAAGGAAGTAACGAATAGTGTTTTAGTTCATTTAAATACAATCTGTATAAAGACCGTCATTATGTTGGTTAAATCAGTCACCTCTACACCACTTATTACTGGAAAAAAGCTGACTCTGAAAACTCTTATCAAAATCGTGGTAATATAGTTGGATGATAGTTTCAAGGTTTAAACTCACAATGTGATGCAGGCAGGAAATAAGATGCAATGTAGTGTTGAGTGGTTGTGAAGGATAACCCCTTAGATCACCTGTTATTGGCATGCATGAGCGTTATATAAATAGTAGAACTGCAATAAATGTTTATACCCTACACCATAATAATGGGGATAGTATTATGAGTTTGTACTAATGTTTGTAGCACCTAAATATTTTGGACACACAGTGTACTAAACGGGGCGGAATCACTTCCTGAATCAATTAACCTATTTCCGTCTGTCTGGCCGTCTCCGGGGCATGTTTCTTTAATGATATATCCCATCTTGGTATATTACAATCATGTGTGTAGAGCTGCTACCAATACCTCTAGTCTACCGGGACTATAAACAGGTGATGATCAAATGTATCTTTGGCCTTTTCTTGGAATAATTTGACATGAGGTCGAACCAGAGCACCAGATAATCTGGTACCACGGGTTGCCAGTTGCCCGCAAAACTTTGTCATGGCTGGTCAGTTGGTTGAGGTTCCTTCATGATACACGTAGTGAATGTGGTTATACACCAATTAGTGGGAAGGGACAGTTGGTTGGATTCAGGAGTTTTTGTTATTGCTCAGGAGTTTCTGTTATCGATCTTAGGAGCGGTAGAAACCATAAGGTAAGCTGTGGAATAATATATTGAGAATGAGCTGATAATGCTGAGATTGATCATAATGTATCTGATGGAAGAGATGGGTGGTTGATGTAGACGGTTGTATCAGAAGTCAAGGAAGTGTTGTGAAGTTGGATGGAGTGAGAAGGTTGAAGAGATGGTAAGCATGCTGGAGTGAAGATGGAGTGATTGATGGTTTTGAGCGGTTGAGTGGCGGATGTTTATTTTTTGTTTTATCGGCAATTTTTCTTCGTGGTTGGGTGTGTTTGGAGTTTAGTCTAACCATGCTTAGCACAAAGTAGTAGGTCCTAATGGTCACTGAAATAATTCTTGTCAAGCTATTATGGAGTCCGTGCTTCGGCCTACTAATTTTTCCCTAGGTGCTGTTGCTGATTCAACAGAGCCATCTCAGTAGTGTGGTTGAGTAGACTTTAAAAGGTTAAAAAATGTCCTGTAATGGGTCATTAGTTGATGCGGAATTGCATTTTAACCCTTTCACGCACAAAATTTGATGAAAAATGGAAAATGTGTTTGGATATTTCCGAAGAAAAATACGTTATTTTTTAGAATTTGATGCGATATCTTTCAAAAACACGTTTTCCATTTTTCACCAAAAATGATCGATATACGTCAAAATTAAGTGTGTGATGAATCGGTTTGGTTTTGTGCGTGAAAGGGTTAAACAATGCAATTCATTCATGACATCAAATGGGTAGTCACTTTCCGGCGTAACATTTCATCTGATGTTGTTGTCGTCCCTTTAAACAGTGATTGCTACCATTGTGATCAAGCTCATGCTTCCTATCATCCGCAACGGAACTGCTGTGGCAACAGATTATATAGCTCGAGTACAAGAGCAAGACGCTTGTGCATGGACTGGTAAAGACATGTACAAAAATTGCCATCTGAGCCCATCATTGAAGGACTCAGGGGCGTGTGGTAGACCATATCAAGTCCACCCAGTAGTTTAAAAAGACCACCGTGAAAAAAGCCATCAAGGCAGGTGTTCGCGTTAAGCATTCGTGTCCGCGTTAAACATTCTTGTCTGTCTGACCATCCGTCTATGTGTCCATATGTGATGTGCACAGGTCGCAATTTTCAAGATAATGTGAAGAAATTTGGAATATTCTATTCCCTTGAGTTCATAATTATGCAACCGTACCCTTCGAATAAGGTCTTTGAGCTCATAATTAAATATATTAAATATTTAACTTCATAAAAAATGTCGAATTAAATTCCAAATTCTTTTTTTATATGAAATTGTGCAAACTGCGTGTTATTTAAGTAAAATCCCTTAATGCAAAACATTTCTTCAAAACCTTAAACCATTTTCATTTTGTTCAAGGCAAAAAGCGTATTTAAAATTTCTTAAATATTCCACAAAACAAAGAATTTGCTTATATTTGGTTAAATCATGTATACATGCATTAACATTAGGGTGGGCATTAAAAAAGGTTTTGATCATTTAATTCATTTAATTATATTTTGTTTTGATCTATCATTCTGATAACCGATTTAATCACATTTGCTGAAAAAATCATGTAGTCTTTAATAGTATAAGGATAACAACAAGGAATCAAGTAAATTTCGAATATTTTGTTTTGCTTGGATTGAAACAGTTATAGATCTATTATGACTGGTATTAAGATATAGGCAGGGTTGGGATTTAAGGACGCCCGAAGCTTTTTAAATAGTTTTGAAGAGGTATTTCATGTCCAGCCGCATCTTTTAGGCATTTCAAATGAAGCAGTTACATTCGGTACAGGTTCGCGCTTACAATAGATAGGACTCCTTTGATCCCTCCAAATACAGAGCATAAGCTTAACACCATGTATAATGTGGCCTCTCATACGATCTCTAAGGCTTCAGAATTTCTTAATGGAAATAGATCCAAGGTATTGAAGATCACTTCTTCTCTGCTTTTTGATGAATCCTGCTTTACGTAAACGTTTTGAAATTGCTCTTAAGTAGCTGTTAATAGAACACTGCTTCCAAAATTTGTCCTTTTTGGTGTGCACAAAATGCAAGTTCCAAAGATAAGCAATCTGCTGTGAAACCTGCATTTTTAATTTATATCGAGAACGTTGACACATTACCAAAGTAGTATGCGTGGTATTAATGTTTGCATACATGTATACCTATAATAGAACGTCTGTGACAGTATCTATGTCTGCAATCAGACACATTTTAAAAATCTTCCACTAGAGTGACACATCACATGCAATAAATAATAAAAAATTAGAGAAAAAATAAACCTTCAAGAAAATACCTTTTGAAATGTAACAAATAATAAAATATAAAAATATTACAAAATCTCAATAGATTGTTGTAATAAAAATGTTACCATGCCAAGGTATTAAATACAATAGTAGTAAGTAAACATGAATTTTAAATAATAATAAAAATAAGATACATTTTCAACGAGCATATGAATGAATGGAAATATACCGCTTATTTGGCTAAATTTGCGTTCATTCATTCATTTTTTTCAAGCCTATAAATAAACATATTGTTTTCTCCTTATAATACTTTAAAATTTTAGCTTTTTGCTTTAAAATTGTCATTGTATTATTATAATATTTGTGATGTAAGTAAGTACTCGTATAACAATATGATGATTTTTTTTTTCTTTTTTGAATAAAAATTATACCTTGGGGTGTTTTTGATTATATACAATCTATATTGTGAATTACTCAAGAATTTTATGATACTCGTTAGAGTTTCATCTTTAAGATTTATTTAAAGTTTTGTATTTTATTTTTTTGCGCTTGCAGAGGGTTTTGTTGTTAAATATTTTTTTCATGATTTTTGAATATTTGTCAAAAAGAATTGTATCATCTTTCCTTTCAGCTTTTGATAAATGATTTCTATGGATTATTTGGGATAAGTGATATCGGTTGCGTATGAGTGATATTTATTTATGTGAAAAAACATCTTAACACGTATACGCTTTGGGTAACGCTAATAATTTGCAATACAATTGAAGCGTTAATATAATTGAATTATTTTTAAAATTATTATTTGATTGGCACTTAACATTGATAATATTTTTAATAAATCCTTATGAAATATAAAATAATTCAGCTGATTTATTAAATTAAAATGCGTAATAATTCCAGCAATTATTCCATGCAGAAAGTAGCAGAAATATACATATTTATTTTAATTTTAAAACCATAAATATTCTTACTTTTTATTTATCGTTATGTTTCTTTCATTTTCATCCTTTAAGTTAATTTATATTATATTTGGTTGTGAAAAAATATATCGGAAAACCAATATTTTTGTTTCATTATGTCAGTCTTAATTCTCATTTATATAATTTTTTTTAATCTTTAAGTTTTTATCATATTGAATAGAAGAAACGAAGGAATATGTAAAGGACTTGTTAAAAATTTTTGCTTAAGGCAGTTTTAAGGTTTAAGTTCTTTCTATATACTCTGTAATAGCATTACCAGAGTATATACCCTACACCACTATAGTGAGGAGGGTATTAAGCGTTTGTGATGATGTTTGTAAAACCCAAAAATATTCGTCCTACATCCACCTTAAAGTATAACAATCGGTTCAGAATCACTTTCTGAGTCAATGTTCGTATGTCCATTAGTCCGTATTTCTGTCTGTGTGTCCATGTAAAGCTTGTGCGCACGCTACAGGTCGCAATTTTCAAGATAATTTGTTAAAACTTTGGTATTGGAACAAGGAATCTTTTGAAAATGGTTAAGATTGGTCCATTATTTCGCTTAGTAACAATATAATCGTAGAACCCGAATAGGGCTTTTGAACTCATAATCATGTTTGTGACAAACCTTTGTCTGGGGGTGGAACTGGCACGCTGGTGGTTGCACGGCATTAGCTCGTCGGATTGGGGTCGGTTCTTTCCCACCCAGTTTGTCGACATTTAAATTTTCTCGTGCCTTCTAAGATTCCCAAATATCCTAAAATTAACACTTAACAT
The DNA here is from genome assembly GCF_015586225.1 of Lucilia sericata. Taxonomy (NCBI): domain Eukaryota; kingdom Metazoa; phylum Arthropoda; class Insecta; order Diptera; family Calliphoridae; genus Lucilia; species Lucilia sericata. Next base: position 3,848 of record NW_023995613.1, on the reverse strand, counting down.
AACAACTGGGACACAATGTAATGGTTTACCGTATATATTAGACGAACGGACGTTTTGACAGTAGCAGGTGGATTAATTCGGTGGTTAATTGTATCAGGAATCACTGAAGGTACGGTTGGAGTTACCTTCCCGGGATGCCCACCCCTGATATGGCATTATTATAGCCATCCATGGTCCCTATGTACCCGTGTTTGAATTCGTAGGAACCCCTAAGTAAAACTTACCATTCGCCATGACTCACACCATTACCTTTCTCTTCTTCAGCCTTGCATTCTTATGAACACTTATATGCAAAACGTTTCAAATTTTAATCTTAAAAGTAAACATATTTTTTTTTTATTAATAGAAATTATCTTAAACAATTAGTTTCATATGGAAGCAATGCTATAGAAAAATAACAATTATCAAATAATCAAACAATAACAATAATAACAAATAATATATACAAATTTAAAAGAAAAATTATAATTTAAAGGCTAGATAGTGAAGATTTAACATGAGTCTAATAATTTTATGATATAGGTATGTGAATATGTATAAACTAAACAAAATATAGACTATAGTTTGCATAAGTTCTTTTTTTTTTTTTTAAGTATCTACATATATATTATCTATTATTACATATATTTTCTTTTACTATATCATTTAAATGTTCATGACAGGATTTTGTATCGGATTTATTCATTAACTCATTTACTTATTTATATAGTTGTTTTTATGGTTATTTATTTCTTTACTTTATTTATTTATTTAATTAATTGATCAATTTATTAATTTATTTATTTATTTATTTATTTATTTATTTAATTCATTAATTTATTTCAAAAAGAATTATTTTAAATAAACGTTTATTTAGAATATTATTTAGGTTTATATTTCTCTTAAGAGCATTGTAAGAAATCCGATAAATTAAGAAATTAAATTAATTGTTAAATCGAAATATTAAATTATTCTTATTATTATCCTATATGTTTGAGAACAATTAATGGATCAAATTATGGAATAATTTGTAAATTTGATCAATTAACTGTCAGAATCAAACTATTAAATGGTTTTAAGTTTGTTTTAACAAATTAGTGATATTTCTTTTTGGGGTATATAATATATAAGTCTGTTCAATAACAAAATGAATTATTATGAATTATACCAAATTGTTTTATTTTTTTATTTTTCTGTTTGCTCACCCAAATATAGAATATATTTGTATGAATGTTTCTCTTGTTTATTGTAAATAACTTTTTGTTATTGAACAGATCGGATATTAACAATTTTAATTAATGTAATTATATAAAAAAAAATATGTATACTTATTATTAATTTATTCAAATTTATATGTCTTAATTATTTTGAAAAAAAATAAAGGATTTTGAATTAAAAGAAGGACTATGAATTACAATACAGCTTACAACACAAATTTGAATTATAATATTCTTTTCTCGTTTCAAAAAAAAATTTTGTGTAAAAGATTTTTTTTTCTTTTTTGGAACGATTTTGTATTCTTTTGATTTCCTTAAATCATATACTGTCATATAACGACATATACGCTAGTACACAACATACCACAATGACTTTGAACACGTTTTTTTTTTCTGAAGGTGACCCTATGTGTCCACCACGACCTTCAGAGGTCGAATAGGTCATGAAATGTCAAGTTATGGTTCGACTTATACTACAATTTTAGGGCTTACCCTGGACGCTTTGCTTTTCTTTAACCGTTGTATCTCAAATTCTGTTCCACAGTTTAAAATCGAGGTTAGTGGTTTGGGACTACCCTGTTCTACCTCTGGTTTCTGTCTGGGCTTCAAAAATAGTGGTTTTTCTGATTTCTCCCTCTTAAGGCGGACTTACACCGAACCGGTGCACAGTTGTTGTTGTCTCCACTAAGTTTAATTCGTTTAAATTTTCAGACCTAGATGACTCTGTGATCTGTTTTTTTTTTCTTTTGCAAACAAACAAAACTAAATTACCATTGATATTCTTAATCATTATCATTAATGATTTTATACAACAATAACAATACAGAACATGTTTTACAATTATATGAATATTTATGTTCATGTAATGTATTATCATATTGCATAATGTCGTTACTAATTTGTCGTCATATTAGTAACGATGTGTATTTACAAGAAAAAATTTTAAGAAATCGTTCTTACCTTTGAATGTCTTGTCAACGGTTTGAATCGGTTAATTTAATCTATTAAAAATAATTTTCTCCAACGGATTTGAAATTTTCCCACTATCTATTTGATTAAAGCAAAACTTCAAATTACACAATTTTGCATAGACTTTACACTCTAACTTCCATTTAATCAATGATCGATACAAACGTGATCATAAAGTATCGATGATCGTCAAAATCAATAATCTTCGGGTTTTTTTATGTTCTTTTCGTCTATCCAAGAGCACTGTAAGGTCATTCTATGTTCTTTTCGTAGTGTATATTACTGTGAATGACCTGAACCCTACTGCCCCCTATATGTCATGATCATGCTAATGAATGACGTTTGGTGTTGTACTAAAAAGTTAGGTCAAGAGCAAACCAAAAAAAAAATGGGAAAGAAGGGACCAAAACAAAACAAACAAATAAACAAACTACATTTCTCAAATTTTTGTCGTGAAGTTTAGAATTTTAATAAAGAATTTAAATAAGGAGATTTTTTTTTTTTAAATCAGAAAACCGTCAGTAAAAAATGACCTATTCGGAGTGCTCTCCATGAAAGAATGGATGGAGTACGGAGAGTTCATCACGATAACTCGTTCTTTTTCCCTTTGAAGGCAGTATTGTGATGATAAACAACCAGCGATGTGGGTATGTGGTACTGAAAGGTGCTATTCCTAGTCAGGTAATGTTCCTTAAAACAAGGTGACCGTCACAAAGCCAGTGTTTGTTGCGCAACCTGTGTAGCAACAAAAACTGGGAACTGCGCAGCCGGGCACGTTGTGAATATCTAGGTACGTTTTGTGTTGCTGTAAAATTTAGGGCCTTGTTAATATTCCAGGTAAGTTTAAATAGTGTGAAGTCATTCATCTTTTTCTCTACAACCATTAAATGTAATTTGTATTCACACAGGTTCTATTATTCCTCCGATGTTAACATTTCTACAACTTCCCCTATATGAGACACACTAAGTTCTTTACCGTATCACTATGGCATTAAGTATAATTAGTTATATATTCCTATTGTCATATACCGTTCCCTTGTCCATTCATTAAATGCTAAACATTTTAATTTCCCTCCAGGTAAATCTTTTTTCAAAAAAAAACGTGGCAGATTTGAATAGTTACTAGGTCCTGTATACAATTAGGAATGTTTCGTGTAATCGCCTTGGGTTCTAAAGTTTGTTTCGGATTAGTGCTGATAACTGTGTCATAAGATGGTGAGTAAAATTTTCCATTTGTCTTTCTTTCGATTTAAGATACTACGATTTACCTATTCGTCTACTAAGTGCCGATTCTAATCGATTCAAACGCCTTGGATTATTCTAAAATTAATTGATTTACTATGCAAATATCTGTTTTTGAATTTTGCAACTAAGTCAACAAAATGCTAACTGAACATGATTATTCATATTATAAAGAAAAGCCTTGATACGTAGTGTTAGAAGATAGATTCGAAAATCTTTATTTTTTTGAGATCTAAACCAATCCATCAAAATGAAGAAATTTTAAACTGTATATGTTCCATACTAAATGTTTAGTAATCCTTCTTTCAAACCTATCCTTACTTATACTTCACCTAAAATCCTGTTGTCTGTAGGTATTTTGGTCATGTGATCAAATCTTATTTTTCGTTTCCTATATTCTCTAAGGACAGTTTTGGCATGTAAAACTATTGCTTGAGATGT
>NW_023995612.1:0-98896 GCF_015586225.1 Lucilia sericata | reverse complement strand
TTATAATTGATATAATTGCAAACATTGACGGAATGATTGATTTAAAAGCAGATAAGATGGTTAATAGAAAAAAACTTAGGGGGAATAAAAAACCAAAGGACTCAAGGCAAAAATTCTTATACTGTGAGATTTAGTATTAGTTAAGTTGTTCCATTCATTGCAAAAAAAAAATCTCATGTTAAAAAATTCCCCAGTTATGAGATGTAGAAATGCACTGTTATTATTGCAATGTTTTTCCCCTAATATTAATTTTTAATTATTAATTTAAAATTAAAGGACAGACATATTTCTTTCATTTAGATATAACATCCAAGTTAATAGTCCTAACGTCTAGACAAAAAGACATTTCATTTGATTTGATATTTAATTTAATTTTTTTTTTTTATTTAAACAATTTCTTTATAAATCGTTAATTTAGCGCACAATTTGTATTTAAAGATTTAAAAGTGATTGAAGTATTCAAATAATAAAGTTTAAATAAACATCAAATCAAACCCTTTTCAAAGTTTACAATCTTTTTATCAGTTGATGAAAAATTGTAGGATAAAAATCTAAAAATATAAATTTGCACCTTTAATTACAGATATGCAAATATTTTTTCACTTTTTTCTTGACATCTAAATAAAAAAGTTGTTTATTTTTATTACAGCCATAAATTTTGAAATTTATAAGGGTGCCTTTATTTTTTTCTTAGATTTTTTTCTTTGAAATTGTAATGGGGGTGGAGAATTAGGTAAAGCGGTTTAAATAAATCCTTGGTAGAGTAATTGGAATTGCAAATCTTTTCAGGTTTCTATTTTGGGCTCTTTTCAATTGAAACGCGAATAAGGTGCAAAATACCTATAAGTTTTTTTTTACAAAAAAAGAGCTTTAACTAGAACAGAACTAGAACAGAACTAGAACAGAACTAGAACAGAACTAGAACAGAACTAGAACAGAACTAGAACAGAACTAGAACAGAACTAGAACATAACTAGAACAGAACTAGAACAGAACTAGAACAGAACTAGAACAGAACTAGAACAGAACTAGAACAGAACTAGAACAGAACTAGAACAGAACTAGAACAGAAACTAGAACAGAACTAGAACAAACTAGAACAGAACTAGAACAGAACTAGAACAGAACTAGAACAGAAAGAACTAGAACAGAACTAGAACAGAACTAGAAACAGAACTAGAACAGAATAGAAGAACTAGAACAGAACTAGAAACAGAACTAGAACAGAACTAGAACGAAACTAGAACAGAACTAGAACAGAAACTAGACCAGAACTAGAACAGAACTAGAACAACTAGAACAGAACTGAACATAACTAGAACATAACTAGAACAGAACTAGAACAGAACAAGAACAGAACTAGAACAGAAACTAGAACAGAACTAGAACAGAATCGAATAGAACTAGAACATAACTAGAACATAAACTAGAACAAACTAGAACAAAACTAGAACAGAACTAGAACAGAACTAGAACAGAACTAGAACAGAACTAGAACAGAACTAGAACAGAACTAGAACAGAACTAGAACAGAACTAGAAAGAACTAGAACAGAACTAGAACAGAACTAGAACAGAACTAGAACAGATCTAGCACAGAACTAGAACAGACTAGAACAGAACTAGAACAGAACTAGAAACCCAAGAACTAGAACAGAACTAGAACAGACTAGAACAGAACTAGAACAGAACTAGAACAGAACTAGAACAGAACTAGAACAGAACTAGAACAGAACTAGAACAGACTAGAACAGAACTAGAACAGAACTAGAACAGAACTAGAACAGAACTAGAACAGAACTAGAACAGAACTAGAACAGAACTAGAACAGAACTAGAACAGAACTAGAACAGAACTAGAACAGAACTAGAACAGAACTAGAACAGAACTAGAACAGAACTAGAACAGAACTAGAACAGATCTAGAACAGAACTAGAACAGAACTAGAATAGAACTAGAACAGAACTAGAAACAAACTAGAACAGAACTAGAACAGAACTAGAACAGAACTAGAACAGAACTAGAACAGAACTAGAACTAGAACAGAACTAGAACAGAACTAGAACAGAACAAGAACAGAACTAGAACAGAACTAGAACAGAACTAGAACAGAACTAGAACAGAACTAGAACAGAACTAGAACAGAACTAGAACAGAACTAGAACTGAACTAGAACGAACTAGAACAGAACTAGAACAGAACTAGAACAGAACTAGAACAGAACTAGAACAGAACTAGAACAGAACTAGAACAGAACTAGAACAGAACTAGAACAGAACTAGAACAGAACTAGAACAGAACTAGAACAGAACTAGAACAGAACTAGAACAGAACTAGAACAGAACTAGAACAGAACTAGAACAGAACTATAACAGAACTAGAACAGAACTAGAACAGAACTAGAACAGAACTAGAACAGAACTAGAAAGAACTAGAACAGAACTAGAACAGAACTAGAACAGAACTAGAACAGAACTAGAACAGAACTAGAACAGAACATAACAGAACTAGAACAGAACTAGAACTAGAAACAGAACTAGAACAGAACTAGAACAGAACTAGAACAGAACAGAACAGAACTAGAACAGAACTAGAACAGAACTAGAACAGAACTAGAACAGAACTAGAACAGAACTAGAACAGAACTAGAACAGAACTAGAACAGAACTCGAACAGAACTAGAACAGAACTAGAACAGAACTAGAAACAGAAACTAGAACAGACTAGAACTAGAAGTAGAACAAACTAGAACAGAACTAGAGCAAACAGAACAGAACTAGAACAGAACTAGAACAGAACTAGAACTAGAACTAGAACAGAACTAGAACAGAACTAGAACAGAACTAGAACAGAACTAGAACAGAACTAGAACAGAACAGACTAGAACAGAACTAGAACAGAACAAGAACTAGAGCAGAACTAGAACAGAACTAGAACAGAACTAGAACAGAACTAGAACAGAACTAGAATTTAACTAAGCTAAACTAGATCTGAACAAGAATTTTATAAATAATTCTATTGTAAGAAAATTACACCAAATATAAGTAATTAAGTGCATTTTCTAATTATAAGTGACTCACTAAAACTATAAAAAGTTCACCATAAAATTTGTCAGTTTAATTACAGTCATTTTTATAAGGGACACATTTTTACTGTAAAAACATAGTATAACCATCCTACAAGACTGCAACCATACCCTAAATAATGGTGTCTGAGTAAGAGTATTTGTTTATAAGTTTTCGTTGCTAGAAAAAAAAAAAAAACAAATTTTAATTAATGCAAAGCATGACTTTGTCAGTTTTCCTTAAAGAAGTTCATTCATAAACTCAAAAAATATTCCCATTTTTTTACATTAGTTATTATTAATGAAATGTTTATCAACAACCACCTACTAGTGAAATTTGTCTTGATTATGACTTTTTACATTGTAAACATTGTGTTCTGTTTTTTTTTTGCTTTCAAAAGTTGCTTTTGTCCTTTGTAGTTATTTACTTCCTTTTTATCTCTATTTATTAATCCCAAACTGCTTCTTATTAAAATTCAAACATTAGAATTATGGAAATTTTTTTTTTTTTTGTACTTTTTTCAGTTTTACTTCGTTCAAAATCTATTTATTATCGATATACTTAAGACATTTCATCTTGTTGTTTTTATCGCACCAATAAGTCTTTGAACTTTTTATATTTTTTATGTTTTTCCAGACACTATGAAGGACGTGTAATGTATTAAATTTAATGGTGTAAGTTGAATAAATAAAAACAAGATTTGTAAATAAATTAAATTGACACCGAGATATGTTTGTGGGATAAATGTACGACGCTACTAATCTTATTTAAGACTTAAGCAAAGTTTTTGTAACTTTTTTTTTTAAGATTTTTGGATACAAAAGTTGTAGAATTTTCCCCAGAAAATATGGTTTTTGGTAAAAAAATTTCAAATTCCTGTAAATTTTATTAATTTCTTTACATAAAATCGTAAATTTTCAACACAAATCGTAATTTTACAACTTCCCCAGAAAATTGGAATTCTTCTAAATATTTTGGGAATTCAAAATTTCCAATGAAAATAAACTTTTATGATAAGAATTTATTATTTTAAATAGTAAAATGAAATTTTTAACAAATGTCATGATTTTACAACTTCCCCGGAAATTTGGGATTTTTTTATTTGAACTTTGGGAATTCAAAATTAATATACAAATACCACTCCACAATAAATTCATTAAATATAAGTTTAAATCATTAATTTTAACTGAATTTAATTTTACAACTTCCCCTCAAAATTGGGAATTTTAAAATAAGTTTGGAATTAAAATTTAAATGATGAAAAAACAATTCTAAAAGGGGAACAAACAGTTTCTAATAGAAATTTAACACTTTTACGCAAATATAAAACAATGTACGACTTCCCCGTGAAAATGGGATTTTTTTTTGTATTTTGGGAATTCAGAATTTAATATGCAAATACCACTTCCACAATAAATTCCATTAATTGTAAGTTTTAATCAATAATTTTAACTGAAATTTTGATTTTACAACTTCCCCGCAAAAATGGGATTTTTGAAAAAACTTTAGGAATAAAATGTTAATGAAGAAAATACTATTTTTAAGAAGAACTACACTTTCTAACCGAAACTTAACACTTTTACGTAATATAAAACAATGTACGACTTCCCCGCAAAATTGGGATTTTAAATAAAATATGGAAATTGAGATTAAGGTAAAGAATTTTGAATTTCACATGGAAAAAATATTAACCTTCGAAGATTTTACACATTTGCAGCCATAAAAACTGATTTCAGACTTCCCCTCTAAATTGGGATTTTGTAAAAAAAACTTTGGGAACTAAAATTTTAATAAAGAAAATACTTTTTTTAAGAAGAGCTACACTTTCTAACAGAAATTTAACACATTTACAGAAATAAAAACAATTTCCTACTTCCCCGCAAAATTGGGATTCTTAAAAAAGTTTGGGAATTAAAATATATTTAAAAATGATATTTTAAGTGGGATTAACACATCTAATACAAATTTAATACTTTTACTCCTATAAAATCCATTTTGAAACTTTCCCGCAAAAATGGGATTTTGAAAAAAAAAACTTTGGGAATTCCAATTTAGGTAAAGAAAATGCATTTTTACAATGAAAACATTAATTCCATGAAGAATTTAAAACAATTAAAGCCATAAAAGCAAATTTCTAACTTCCCGTCAAATTGGGATTTCTTAAAAAGTTTGGGAATTAATATTTTAAATAAAGGAAATACAAATTTAAATAAGAATAATGTATCTCGACTAAAATTTAACACATTTACCGCCATAAAAAGAACTTTTAAACTCCCCCCAATAATTGGGATTTTTGAAAAATGTTTGGGAATTAAAATGTATATCAAGAAATTAAAATTTTACGTGATATTTACTTATTTTGACAAATATTTTACACATTTACACCCATAAAACCCATTTTCAACTTCCCCACAAAATTGTTATTTATGTGAAACTATTGGGAATTAAAGTTAAGTAAAGATTACATAAGAAGAAAGTTTAAAACTTTATTTTAATATAAAACTAATTCACCCACTGTAGGGTATCTCTACAAATCCGTGCGAAATTTGTGTTCATAAATAATTTTCAATTTAATTTTTTGTAAATTAAACACTTTAAGTTTATACACTTTTTTGGTGTATAACAACTCAAATTGTATATTTTTTATTTTAAGATTTACCAAATTTTTTGACCGGACAAAAACAAACCCATGACTCTGTCTGTCATGGTGGTTAGTGGGACGAATGACACGAGAGCAGTTATAGAGAAATAAAGACAAATAATTGTATATTATTTCTTATTTGTCTTTCAAAAAATACTACAGTATTTTTGCACACAATTGAAAGAAAAAATGAGCAAAAGATGGAAATATAATATTATAAAAACATGCGAGGGAGGATTTTAAGAATTAAGTTAAAAAATTTAAATTCCTAGTTGCCTATAAAATGGTGAACTTTAGAAACATTTTAAAATTAACAAAAAGTGTGAAAATTCTATAGTCTAGTCTATAGTCTAGTCTATAGTCTAGTCTATAGTCTAGTCTATAGTCTAGTCTATAGTCTAGTCTATAGTCTAGTCTATAGTCTAGTCTATAGTCTAGTCTATAGTCTAGTCTATAGTCTAGTCTATAGTCTAGTCTATAGTCTAGTCTATAGTCTAGTCTATAGTCTAGTCTATAGTCTAGTCTATAGTCTAGTCTATAGTCTAGTCTATAGTCTAGTCTATAGTCTAGTCTATAGTCTAGTCTATAGTCTAGTATCTAGTCTAGTCTATAGTCTAGTCTATAGTCTAGTCTATAGTCTAGTCTATAGTCTAGTCTATAGTCTAGTCTATAGTCTAGTCTATAGTCTAGTCTATAGTCTAGTCTATAGTCTAGTCTATAGTCTAGTCTATAGTCTAGTCTATAGTCTAGTCTATAGTCTAGTCTATAGTCTAGTCTATAGTCTAGTCTATAGTCTAGTCTATAGTCTAGTCTATAGTTAGTCTATAGTCTAGTCTATAGTCTAGTCTATAGTCTAGTCTATAGTCTAGTCTATAGTCTAGTCTATAGTCTAGTCTATAGTCTAGTCTATAGTCTAGTCTATAGTCTAGTCTATAGTCTAGTCTATAGTCTAGTCTATAGTCTAGTCTATAGTCTAGTCTATAGTCTAGTCTATAGTCTAGTCTATAGTCGTCTAAGTCTAGTCTATAGTCGTCTATAGTCTAGTCTATAGTCTAGTCTATAGTCTAGTCTATAGTCTAGTCTATAGTCTAGTCTATAGTCTAGTCTATAGTCTAGTCTATAGTCTAGTCTATAGTCTAGTCTATAGTCTAGTCTATAGTCTAGTCTATAGTCTAGTCTATAGTCTAGTCTATAGTCTAGTCTATAGTCTAGTCTATAGTCTAGTCTATAGTCTAGTCTAGACTAGTCTGTAGTCTAGTCTATAGTCTAGTCTATAGTCTAGTCTATAGTCTAGTCTATAGTCTAGTCTATAGTCTAGTCTATAGTCTAGTCTATAGTCTAGTCTATAGTCTAGTCTATAGTCTAGTCTATAGTCTAGTCTATAGTCTAGTCTATAGTCTAGTCTATAGTCTAGTCTATAGTCTAGTCTATAGTCTAGTCTATAGTCTAGTCTATAGTCTAGTCTATAGTCTAGTCTATAGTCTAGTCTATAGTCTAGTCTATAGTCTAGTCTATAGTCTAGTCTATAGTCTAGTCTATAGTCTAGTCTATAGTCTAGTCTATAGTCTAGTCTATAGTCTAGTCTATAGTCTAGTCTATAGCTATATCTCTATAGTCTAGTCTATAGTCTAGTCTATAGTCTAGTCTATAGTCTAGTCTATAGTCTAGTCTATAGTCTAGTCTATAGTCTAGTCTATAGTCTAGTCTATAGTCTAGTCTATAGTCTAGTCTATAGTCTAGTCTATAGTCTAGTCTATAGTCTAGTCTATAGTCTAGTCTATAGTCTAGTCTCTAGTCTAGTCTATAGTCTAGTCTATAGTCTAGTCTATAGTCTAGTCTATAGTCTAGTCTATAGTCTAGTCTATAGTCTAGTCTATAGTCTAGTCTAGTCTAGTCTAGTCTATAGTCTAGTCTATAGTCTAGTCTATAGTCTAGTCTATATCTAGTCTATAGTCTAGTCTATAGTCTAGTCTATAGTCTAGTCTATAGTCTAGCCTATAGTCTAGTCTATAGTCTAGTCTATAGTCTAGTCTATAGTCTAGCCTATAGTCTAGTCTATAGTCTAGTCTATAGTCTAGTCTAGTCTAGTCTATAGTCTAGTCTATAGTCTAGTCTATAGTCTAGTCTATAGTCTAGTCTATAGTCTAGTCTATAGTCTATAGTCTAGTCTATAGTCTAGTCTATAGTCTAGTCTATAGTCTAGTCTATAGTCTAGTCTATAGTCTAGTCTATAGTCTAGTCTATAGTCTAGTCTATAGTCTAGTCTATAGTCTAGTCTATAGTCTAGTCTATAGTCTAGTCTATGTCTAGTCTATAGTCTAGTCTATAGTCTAGTCTATAGTCTAGTCTATAGTCTAGTCTATAGTCTAGTCTATAGTCTAGTCTATAGTCTAGTCTATAGTCTAGTCTATAGTCTAGTCTATAGTCTAGTCTATAGTCTAGTCTATAGTCTAGTCTATAGTCTAGTCTATAGTCTAGTCTATAGTCTAGTCTATAGTCTAGTCTGTAGTCTAGTCTATAGTCTAGTCTATAGTCTAGTCTATAGTCTAGTCTGTAGTCTAGTCTATAGTCTAGTCTATAGTCTAGTCTATAGTCTAGTCTATAGTCTAGTCTATAGTCTAGTCTATAGTCTAGTCTAGTCTAGTCTGTAGTCTAGTCTATAGTCTAGTCTATAGTCTAGTCTATAGTCTAGTCTATAGTCTAGTCTATAGTCTAGTCTATAGTCTAGTCTATAGTCTAGTCTATAGTCTAGTCTATAGTCTAGTCTATAGTCTAGTCTATAGTCTAGTCTATAGTCTAGTCTATAGTCTAGTCTATAGTCTAGTCTATAGTCTAGTCTATAGTCTAGTCTATAGTCTAGTCTATAGTCTAGTCTATAGTCTAGTCTATAGTCTAGTCTATAGTCTAGTCTATAGTCTAGTCTATAGTCTAGTCTATAGTCTAGTCTATAGTCTAGTCTATAGTCTAGTCTATAGTCGTATAGTCTAGTCTATAGTTAGTCTATAGTCTAGTCTATAGTCTAGTCTAGTCTAGTCTATTATAGTCTAGTCTATAGTCTAGTCTATAGTCTAGTCTATAGTCTAGCTATGTCTAGTCTATAGTCTAGTCTATAGTCTAGTCTATAGTCTAGTCTATAGTCTAGTCTATAGTCTAGTCTATAGTCTAGTCTATAGTCTAGTCTATAGTCTAGTCTATAGTCTAGTCTATTAGTCTAGTCTATAGTCTAGTCTATAGTCTAGTCTATAGTCTAGTCTATAGTCTAGTCTATAGTCCTTAGACAATTCCCCTAGACTATACACTAATAATTTCTCACACCACCCACTTTGTAATTCCCAAAAAAGAGCAGTTATAAACTTTCAAGATTTTTATTTATATTCTTATACTATTCCAGCACAAAAACTACAAATAAAAATATTTATTTATTTTTTTTATACAACAATTTCAGGTTACAAAACGTAAAAAGAACTTTTGTTCGAAATTAAAACAATTCATGACAAAAGTTTGTTATAAACAAAGAAAAAACTTAAATAACAAAAAAAAGCAAATATCTGAAATGAAAATCTTATAAAAACAGTTTTTCCTTCACATGAAATCAAGCAACAAATCAAATGAAATAAAATTGAATTGTTTGCTAAGGTTGCAAAATGTGAATCCGTTTAAATGACTTTAAACAAAGTTTAAGGATTATTTCTAACAGACAATGACAAACATAGAATACTGGCCAATAGCCAGTGCTGAGTTAAAGGTTTAATAATTGTGTCTTTCAGTTGGAAAAAGTTTCTTTAAAAGTTTTCTTAATAGTATTGTTCAAATATTGCATTTTTGGTTCACTTGAAGAAAAAATTATACGGAGAAAATTTGTTTTATTTTTTTATTATAAAAAACGTTTTAAATGATCTTAAACACAAGCAAAAAATGTTAATGTCCGGAAGTCAGTAATTAACATTATTTAGTAGTATTATTTACCTCATTTTTCTTAAATACACAATCACTATAAAATTATTTTATGTAAATAGCTTTAAGAGTTTAAGCAGTTTAAGGGACAAATGGGACTTTTCACCAAAATTCTAGTCAAGAATATAGACTACAATCTAGTCTACGGGCTAGTTTATAGTCCATTCTACAGTCTAGTCTAGTCTATAATCTAGTTTAGAGCCTAGTCTATAATCTAGTCTATGATCAAAGCAATAGTCTAGTCTTTAATCTAGTCTATAGTATAGTCTATAATCTAGTCAATAGTATAGTCTATAGTCTAGTCTACAATGTAGTCTATAGTCTAGTCTATAGTCTAGTCTATAGTCTAGTCTATAGTCTAGTCTATAGTCTAGTCTATAGTCTAGTCTATAGTCTAGTCTATAGTCTAGTCTATAGTCTAGTCTAGTCTATAGTCTAGTCTATAGTCTAGTCTATAGTCTAGTCTAGTCTAGTCTATAGTCTAGTCTATAGTCTAGTCTATAGTCTAGTCTATAGTCTAGTCTATAGTCTAGTCTATAGTCTAGTCTATAGTCTAGTCTATAGTCTAGTCTATAGTCTAGTCTATAGTCTAGTCTATAGTCTAGTCTATAGTCTAGTAGTCTATAGTCCAGTCTATAGTCTAGCCTATAGTCCAGTCTATAGTCCAGTCTATAGTCTAGCCTATAGTCCAATCTATAGTCCAGTCTATAGTCTAGCCTATAGTCCAGTCTATAGTCTAGCCTATAGTCCAGTCTAGTAGCCTAGTCCAGTCTATAGTCTAGCCTATAGTCCAGTCTATAGTCTAGGCTATAGTCCAGTCTATAGTCTAGCCTATAGTCCAGTCTATAGTCTAGCCTATAGTCCAGTCTATAGTCTAGCCTATAGTCCAGTCTATAGTCTAGCCTATAGTCCAGTCTATAGTCTAGCCTATAGTCCAGTCTATAGTCTAGCCTATAGTCCAGTCTATAGTCTAGCCTATAGTCCAGTCTATAGTCTAGCCTATAGTCCAGTCTATAGTCTAGCCTATAGTCCAGTCTATAGTCTAGCCTATAGTCCAGTCTAGTTAGCCTATAGTCCAGTCTATAGTCTAGCCTATAGTCCAGTCTATAGTCTAGTCTATAGTATAGTCTATAGTATAGTCTATAGTCTAGTCTATAGTATAGTATATAGTCTAGTCTATTGTCTAGTTTATAGTCTAGTCTATTGTCTGGTTTATAGCCTAGTCTATTGTCTAGTTTATAGTCTAGTCTAGTCTGTAGTTTAATCTGTAGTCTAGTCTGCCTATGGTCTAGTCTATAGTTTAGTCTGTAGTCTAGTCTGTAGTCTAGTCTGTAGTCTAGTCTGTCTATAGTCTATCTACAGTCTAAACTGTAGTCTAGTCTATAGTCCAGTCTGTAATCTAGTCAATAGTCTAGACTATAGACTAGACTGTAGACTAGTCTATTGTCTAGTTCTGTTCTAGTTCTGTTCTAGTTCTGTTCTAGTTCTGTTCTAGTTCTGTTCTAGTTATGTTCTAATTCTAGTTCCGTTCTAGTGCTGTTCTGTTCTGAACAGAACTAGGTTCAGTTCTAGTTAACTTATTCATTTTTTAACAAATGTTATGGTATTTCCGATTGTCGGCCTTATGGAAGCATCCTTATTATTATTTAATAATTTCGCTTAAGCTTTTTTAAAACACTTTCTTAATATTCATAATTATTAACAATTATGACTCTAGGGTTATAGATGTAGTATTTTTATACCTACACATGATAAGAGAGTGTTTTCGCATAAATGAATCTGTCTGTCTGTCTGTCTGTCTGTCCAACCATCTGTCTATCTTTTCGTTCATATAAGTGTGTGTAATTACAGCTGATTATCAATAATAATGCGTATAAAATTTCACGTTTAAATATAAAAAATACATAAATATGAACATTATTTTTGTCGCATGCATGTAAACAAATTATTTTCACTTAATTAAACATGTCAAGGATCTTTGGTGGGTTTTTTTTTGCTGGTTTTTGGTTTAACACGCATGTATGTGTTATGGTATAGAAATTAAGAGTCAAAGGAATATAAATTAGTGAAAATTTTAAAATCTCTTGGCTTAAGTTTAAAAACGAAAATGTTAATTTAAAATCTAGATAAGAATGTTTTATAATGAATATTTTTTCTATTGATTTGTATATTTCTTAGGAAATATTTATATAGGATTTTTGGTTTAATAATAGAACTTAGAGATTTTCAATAAAAGTTTAATAAACAAAGATTTGTTGATATTATTTACTGGCTATTGACGTCAGAGTTAAAGAAAATAGTAGATAAAATTAGAAATGACAACCTATTTTTAGAATTCTACGAATTACTTAGAACTTTTTAAATAAAACAACCACCCACTTATGCGGTTTACTTGCTGCCTGCCAAAATAATCAGTAATTTATTTTATTTCATCAAAGTTAACAGCATTAATTAAATCCTTAAATGTTTATGTTTCAACAAAACCTCTCAATTTGTAACAAGTCTTCCAACTAATAAAGTTTCTTTACAATATTTTTCGTTTTGTTGATTTGACTTCTTTACATTTCAATTATATTTTTATTAACAAAAGTTTGTGCTTTATTATTATTATTTCACTTGTTTAATATAATTTTTAAAAACATAAATCATTTATGATTGCTTTTCTCTTTTTTTTTTCATGACACACATTAAAAACCTTAAGATTTCAATTGTAAATGAGTTTTAGCTTAAATCAAATAAATATATTGAAATAAAATCCAACAAAAACCTCAAGTATTTACTTGGTATTAATAAAAATTTTGTGATTTATTTTGTTGCTAGAACCGCCCTAAAAATAAAATGTTAAAATGCTTACACATTTGCTGGAAAATATTTATATTTTTAGTAAAAAGTAACAAAACGACATTTTAAGGTCACTGCTAGTTGTATGGAAAAATATATGAAAATAGAAACAAAAACCAACATTAAGATGCCATGAGTTATGAGGAAATTAAAACGAAATACATCCCCAGGATATGAAAGAACACACGTTTAACATAACATACTTATAAATGAAAAATAGACACATTTGAAAATAAATATTTTTACTTTTTTTAAATTTTAGTTCAATTCTGGTTCTGTTCTAGTTCTGTTCTAGTTCTGTTCTAGTTCTGTTCTAGTTCTGTTCTAGTTCTGTTCTAGTTCTATTCTAGTTCTGTTGTAGTTCTGTTCTAGTTCTGTTCTAGTTCTGCTCTAGTTCTGTTCTAGTTCTGTTCTAGTTCTGTTCTGTTCTAGTTCTTTTCTAGTTCTGTTCTAGTTCTGTTCTAGTTCTGTTCTAGTTCTGTTCTAGTTCTGTTCTAGTTCTGTTCTAGTTCTGTTCTAGTTCTGTTCTAGTTCTGTTCTAGTTCTGTTCTAGTTCTGTTCTAGTTCTGTTCTAGTTCTGTTCTAGTTCTGTTCTAGTTCTGTTCTAGTTCTGTTCTAGTTCTGTTCTAGCTCTGTTCTAGTTCTGTTCTAGTTCTGTTCTAGTTCTGTTCTAGTTCTGTTCTAGTTCTGTTCTAGTTCTGTTCTAGTTCTGTTGTTCTAGTTCTGTTCTAGTTCTGTTCTAGTTCTGTTCTAGTTCTAGTTCTGATCTAGTGCTGTTCCAGTTCTGTTCTAGTCTGTTCTAGTTCTGTTCTAGTTCTGTTCTAGTTCTAGTTTCTGTTCTAGTTCTGTTCCAGTTCTGTTCTAGTTCTGTTCTAGTTCTGTTCTAGTTCTGTTCTAGTTCTGTTCTAGTTCTGTTCAGTTCTGTTCTAGTTCTGTTTCTAGTTTCTGTTCTATTTCTGTTCTAGTCTGTTCTAGTTCTGTTCTAGTTCTGTTCTAGTTCTGTTCTAGTTCTGTTCTAGTCTGTTCTAGTTCTGTTCTAGATCTGTTTTAGTTCTGTTCTAGTTCTGTTCTATTTCTGTTCTAGTTCTGCTTCTATTTCTGTTCTAGTTCTGTTCAGTTCTGGTCAGTTCTGTTCTAGTTCTGTTCTAGTTCTGTTCTAGTTCTGTTCTAGTTCTGTTCTAGTTCTGTTCTAGTTCTGTTCTAGTTCTGTTCTAGTCTGTTCTAGTTCTAGTTTCTAGTCTAGTTCTAGTTCTAGTTCTGTTCTAGTTCTGTTCTAGTTCTGTTCTAGTTCTGTTCTAGTTCTGTTCTAGTTCTGTTCTAGTTCTGTTCTAGTTCTGTTCTAGTTCTGTTCTAGTCTGTCTAGTTCTGTTCTAGTTCTGTTTCTAGTTCTGTTCTAGTTCTGTTCTAGTTCTGTTCTAGTTCTGTTCTAGTTCTGTTCTAGTCTGTTCTAGTTCTGTGCTAGTTCTGTTCTGATCGTCTAGTTCTGTTCTAGTTCTGTTCTAGTTCTGTTCTAGTTCTGTTCTAGTCTCTGTGCTAGTTCTGTTCTAGTTCTGTTCTAGTTCTGTTCTAGGTTCTAGTTCTGTATCTGTTCTAGTTCTGTTCTAGTTCTGTTCTAGTTCTGTTCTAGTTCTGTTCTAGTTCTTGTTCTAGTTCTGTTCTAGTTCTGTTCTAGTTGTTCTAGTTCTGTTCTAGTTCTGTTCTAGTTCTGTTCTAGTTCTGTTCTAGTTCTGTTCTAGTTCTGTTCTAGTTCTGTTCTAGTTCTGTTCTAGTTCTGTTCTAGTTCTGTTCTAGTTCTGTTCTAGTTCTGTTCTAGTTCTGTTCTAGTTCTGTTCTAGTTCTGTTCTAGTTCTGTTCTAGTTCTGTTCTAGTTGTGTTCTAGTCCATTTCTATATCTGTTCTAGTTCTGTTCTGCTTCAGCTCTACATTAATTTACTTTTGGTTAAATTCTGTAATTGATCCTTACTACTTACATATACATATTTATGTAAAAAGTCCTTAAATTACAACTTAATATTTTAAAACATCACTGCCTTTTTAAACACTATTCTCCCACAAATACTCGTTCACAAAACTTTAATTAACCCTTCAGGCCCCCCCAAAAAGAAAACTTTTCGTGTCATTAACAGACTTTAAATAATTAAAACTAAACTTAAAGTATTTTCAACACCTCCAAAGGAGGGAAAAGAAAACAGAGTAGCCGAGAAAATAATTGCATTTTCTGTAAGCCACCAATAAGTCCTATTCCACCAGCTCACACAATATTACAAGTAAATAACCTACCAGCAGTTTTACCATGTCCTCTACAGGATCTTACATACTTACAACATGCATAAGAAAACTATTCAAGCTCATATTGATGAAACTACGTGCTGTGGGCGAGATAGAGTATGACAGTATAAAAACAAAATGTCCTTTTTTCTTTCAGTTTAATCAAGCAAATATTTACTTGGCTACTTGTCTTTACAAGCAAACTTATACACGCATTCACCATAACTGCTGCAAAGACAAGGAACAAAATTACAAGTATTTAAGCCAAATAGGTGACAAATGATAAACAAATACTTATTGTGGAGAAAGATAAAAAAAAGAAAATTTTATGTTTCGAGTAGAAATTAAACAAATTCTACTCAATCATTTGGTATTCATTATAAGTAGTCAAATTAGAATACAAATTATTTGTATGTAAGAGAAGGACAATAAAATGTCCTTTCAGAGGATTTTTGGTAAATATTTGAATAAATTGAAGTACATATTAAATGTTCTAAGGGCAAATATGTGGCTTTAATTGACACGTGCTGTAGATAACAGGGGATAAAGACGTTTTTTTAGTAATATTAATTTTATATTTTTTTAATACTCTACAATAAGCCGTCTAGTTTATAGTCTAGTCTATAGTCTAGTCTATAGTCTATTTATTGTCTAGTCTATAGTCTAGTCTACAGTCTAGTCTATAGTCTAGTCTATAGTCTAGTCTATAGTCTAGTCTATAGTCTAGTCTATAGTCTAGCCTATAGTCTAGTCTATAGTCTAGTCTATAGTCTAGTCTGTAGTCTAGTCTATAGACTAGTCTATAGTCTAGTCTATAGTCTAGTCTATAGTCTAGTCTATAGTCTTTTCTATAGTCTAGTCTATAGTCTAGTCTATAGTCTAGTCTATAGTCTAGTCTATAGTCTAGTCTATAGTCTAGTCTATAGTCTAGTCAATAGCCTAGTCTATAGTCTAGTCTATAGTCTAGTCAGTAGTCTATAGTCTAGTCTATAGTGTATTCAATAGTCTAGTCTATAGTCTAGTCTATAGTCTAGTCTATAGTCTAGTCTATAGTCTAGTCTATAGTCTAGTCTATAGTCTAGTCTATAGTCTAGTCTATAGTCTAGTCTATAGTCTAGTCTATAGTCTAGTCTATAGTCTAGTCTATAGTGTAGTCTATAGTCTAGTCTATAGTCTAGTCTATAGTCTAGTCTATAGTCTAGTCTATAGTCTAGTCTATAGTCTAGTCTATAGTCTAGTCTATAGTCTAGTCTATAGTCTAGTCTATAGTCTAGTCTATAGTCTAGTCTATAGTCTAGTCTATAGTCTAGTCTATAGTCTAGTGTATAGTCAAGTCTATAGTCTTGTCTATAGTCTGGTCTATAGTCTAGTCTATAGTCTAGTCTATAGTCTAGTCTATAGTCTAATCTATAGTCTAGTCTATAGTCTAGTCTATAGTCTAGTCTATAGTCTAGTATATAGTCTAGTCTATAGTCTAGTCTATAGTTTAGTCTATAGTCTAGTCTATAGTCTAGTCTATAGTCTAGTCTATAGTCTAGTCTATAGTCTAGTCTATAGTCTAGTCTATAGTCTAGTCTATAGTCTAGTCTATAGTATAGTCTATAGTATAGTCTATAGTCTAGTCTATAGTCTAGTCTATAGTCTAGTCTATAGTCTAGTCTATAGTATAGTCTATAGTATAGTCTATAGTCTAGTCTATAGTCTAGTCTATAGTCTAGTCTATAGTCTAGTCTATAGTCTAGTCTATAGTCTAGTCTATAGTCTAGTATATAGTCTAGTCTATAGTCTAGTCTATAGTCTAGTCTATAGTCTAGTATATAGTCTAGTCTATAGTCTAGTCTATAGTCTAGTCTATAGTCTAGTCTATAGTCTAGTCTATAGTCTAGTCTGTAGTCTAGTCTATAGTCTAGTCTATAGTCTAGTCTGTAGTCTAGTCTATAGTCTAGTCTATAGTCTAGTCTATAGTCTATAGTCTAGTCTATAGTCTAGTCTATAGTCTAGTCTATAGTCTAGTCTATAGTCTAGTCTATAGTCTAGTCTATAGTCTAGTCTATAGTCTAGTCTATAGTCTAGTCTATAGTCTAGTCTATAGTCTAGTCTATAGTCTAGTCTATAGTCTAGTCTATAGTCTAGTCTATAGTCTAGTCTATAGTCTAGTCTAGTCTAGTCTATAGTCTAGTCTATAGTCTAGTCTATAGTCTAGTCTATAGTCTAGTCTATAGTCTAGTCTATAGTCTAGTCTATAGGCTAGTCTATAGCCTAGTCTATAGTCTAGTCTATAGTCTAGTCTATAGTCTAGTCTATAGTTTAGTCTATAGTCTAGTCTATAGTCTAGTCTATAGTCTAGTCTATAGTCTAGTCTATAGTCTAGTCTATAGTCTAGTCTATAGTCTAGTCTATAGTCTAGTCTATAGTCTAGTCTATAGTCTAGTCTATAGTCTAGTCTATAAGTCTAGTCTATAGTCTAGTCTATAGTCTAGTCTATAGTCTAGTCTATAGCCTAGTCTATAGTCTAGTCTATAGTCTAGTCTATAGTCTAGTCTATAGTCTAGTCTATAGTCTAGTCTATAGTCTAGTCTATAGTCTAGTCTATAGTCTAGTCTATAGTCTAGTCTATAGTCTAGTCTATAGTCTAATCTATAGTCTAGTCTATAGTCTAGTCTATAGTCTAGTCTATAGTCTAGTCTATAGTCTAGTCTATAGTGTAGTCTATAGTCTAGTCTATAGTCTAGTCTATAGTCTAGTCTATAGTCTAGTCTATAGTTTTGACAATAGTCTAGCTGATAGCTCTGTTGTCTCGCATACAGCCTGGACATACTGGACCCTAAGCTAGTCAGATGTAGTGTTTAGCTTAGCCGGTTTTAGCTTCTTTTTCTATGACACGTATTATGTTCCTTTTTTCCAACAATTGTTCCTTGGGAATTGTTGTCCTAAAATATATTAAAATAGAATTTGTTAAACAAGTCAATTAAGGGCATTTTTAGAATAATAATTAAGAAAAAATTTAAACGTGGAAATGTCAAATAGAACAAATAAAGTCATCTATTTGTATCTAAGGGTAATTAAATTGGGATACAATTTAAAAAATAATTATTTAACGAACTTATAAGTTTTAATCTATATTAGGAACTTATTAAGCTATTTATAAGACGTACGTTCAAAATGTTAATAAAATTCATAAACACCTAATATTACTCAGTTTCTCCATTTAAGTGATTTTTTTTTTATTATTTATCTAAAAATAGCATTTAGTTTATTCTTTCCTTAATTACTTAAATAATTTATTCTTAAGATAACTTCAAACAAATAACTTAATTTATTTATACTTTTCTATAAAAATAACTTTAAATAGCAAATTCCTTTTCATATTAAAGTATGTATTTCTTATTTATTTTCTACTTTTTTTACCATAAAAATTATTATTCTTTATAGCACATATGCTCTGCATAAGCCTGTGAATCTTATCGCCTGTTTTTTTTTTTTTTTTTGCTTTAATCAACAAAAAAATATATATTTTTATGATCAGGACAAATAAAATACACACGAGAGTATTGTTGCCGATAAGAATAATGTTAAAAATAAATAAAAACCAACAATATAATTTAAATTTTATTCAGAAAATCACATGAAACAATATTCCTAGTCTGACTTTTTTTATACATACATATACACATGTTTTAAATACACATTCAATCAGGCATACACCGACATATCCTTCGAATCAAAAAAGGTGCTCACAGCGGAAGGCCCTATATATCCCAGGAAACAAATAACAGTGCTGTTCTAGTTCTATTCTAGTTCTGTTCTAGTTCTGTTCTAGTTCTGTTCTAGTTCTGTTCTAGTTCTGTTCTAGTTCTGTTCTAGTTCTGTTCTAGTTCTGTTCTAGTTCTGTTCTAGTTCTGTTCTAGTTCTGTTCTAGTTCTGTTCTAGTTCTGTTCTAGTTCTGTTCTAGTTCTTTCTAGTTCTTTCTAGTTCTGTTCTAGTTCTGTTCTAGTTCTTTCTAGTTCTTTTCTAGTTCTGTTCTAGTTCTGTTCTAGTTCTGTTCTAGTTCTGTTCTAGTTCTGTTCTAGTTCTGTTCTAGTTCTGTTCTAGTTCTGTTCTAGTTCTGTTCTAGTTCTGTTCTAGTTCTGTTCTAGTTCTGTTCTAGTTCTGTTCTAGTTCTGTTCTAGTTCTGTTCTAGTTCTGTTCTAGTTCTGTTCTAGTTCTGTTC
This sequence comes from Lucilia sericata, assembly GCF_015586225.1. NCBI lineage: Eukaryota > Metazoa > Arthropoda > Insecta > Diptera > Calliphoridae > Lucilia > Lucilia sericata. The sequence goes on along the minus strand of NW_023995612.1, from coordinate 79,918 downwards.
TAGTTCTGTTCTAGTTCTGTTCTAGTTCTGTTCTAGTTCTGTTCTAATTCTGTTCTAGTTCTGTTCTTGTTCTGTTCTAGTTCTGTTCTAGTTCTGTTCTAGTTCTGTTCTAGTTCTGTTCTAGTTCTGTTCTAGTTCTGTTCTAGTTCTGTTCTAGTTCTGTTCTAGTTCTGTTCTAGTTCTGTTCTAGTTCTGTTCTAGTTCTGTTCTAGTTCTGTTCTAGTTCTGTTCTAGTTCTTTTCTAGTTCTGTTCTAGTTCTGTTCTAGTTCTGTTCTAGTTCTGTTCTAGTTCTGTTCTAGTTCTGTTCTAGTTCTGTTCTAGTTCTGTTCTAGTTCTGTTCTAGTTCTGTTCTAGTTTGTTCTAGTTGTGTTCTAGTTCTGTTCTAGTTCTGTTCTAGTTCTGTTCTAGTTTCTGTTCTAGCTCTGTTCTAATTCTAGTTCTAATTTTAGTTCTGTTCTAGTTCTGTTCTAGTTCTGTTCTAGTTCTGTTCTAGTTCTGTTCTAGCTCTGTTCTAATTCTAGTTCTAATTTTAGTTCTGTTCTAGTTCTGTTCTAGTTCTGTTCTAGTTCTGTTCTAGTTCTGTTCTAGTTCTGTTCTAGTTCTGTTCTAGCTCTGTTCTAGCTCTGTTCTAGTTCTGTTCTAGTTCTGTTCTAGTTCTGTTCTAGTTCTGTTCTAGTTCTGTTCTAGTTCTGTTCTAGTTCTGTTTCTAGTTCTGTTCTAGTTCTGTTTCTAGTTCTGTTCTAGCTCTGTTCTAATTCTAGTTCTAATTAGTTCTAGTTCTGTTCTAGTTCTGTTCTAGTTCTGTTCTAGTTCTGTTCTAGTTCTGTTCTAGTTCTGTTCTATGTTCTGTTCTAGTTCTGTTCTAGTTCTGTTCTAGTTCTGTTCTAGTTCTGTTCTAGTTCTGTTCTAGTTCTGTTCTAGCTCTGTTCTAATTCTAGTTCTAATTTTAGGTTCTGTTCTAGTTCTGTTCTAGTTCTGTTCTAGTTTCTGTTCTAGTTCTGTTCTAGTTCTGTTCTAGTTCTGTTCTAGTTCTGTTCTAGTTCTGTTCTAGTTCTGTTCTAGTTCTGTTCTAGCTCTGTTCTAGCTCTGTTCTAGTTCTGTTCTAGTTCTGTTCTAGTTCTGTTCTAGTTCTGTTCTAGTTCTGTTCTAGTTCTGTTCTAGTTCTGTTCTTAGTTCTGTTCTAGTTCTAGTTCTAGTTTCTATTCTAGTTCTGTTCTAGTTCTGTTCTAGTTCTAGGTTCTAGTTCTGTTCTAGTTCTGTTCTTAGTTCTGTTCTAGTTCTGTTCTAGTTCTGTTCTAGTTCTGTTCTAGTTCTGTTCTAGTTCTGTTCTAGTTCGTTCTAGTTCTGTTCTAGTTCTGTTCTAGTTCTGTTCTAGTTCTATTCTAGTTCTGTTCTGGTTCTATTTCTAAATCAGTTAAACTTAAGTGAATATCTTATTGTTAATAAGGCCTGTTGTTGGGCCCCCTTGCAACCTATTGGTGGATGTTTTTTATATGAAAATTTTTAAAATTCATAACTTGTAGTCATCATGTACTATATAAATTGTCCGTGTACAATATGTGTGGGGCGCATTTCATATGAAAATATCAAACAAAATTTTGAAATCTCATCATTATCCTTATCACATCATATTTTAATATAAAATTTTATTAGTTCTTTGGAAACATTTATAAGGGAACTAAAAAATGTGAAAAAGAATATAAATATAAAAAGTTTAAATATATCCGTATCAATTTTAAATATTATCTAGTAAAACACTTTAAATAAACATATATTTATTTATCTTTTAATAAAAGGAAATGTCTTGTGGTCATTACTTACAGTAATTATTTATACAGTAAACAAGAGCTTAATTTTCTCTGGCCTTAAGCGAAATCCCCCAACTTTAAGTACCACTGACGTATGGACTTACTTATATGTATACTTATATGCGTAATATTACATATACATACATACAAATGTTAATTTGTATAGGAATTTATTTACTTCTTGTGTGTTAATATTATTAATATGTTTTATTCAACGCTTTTTACAACCCACAGCAGCAGGAGCAGCAATATCCCCTCGACTATTAAGGTTTTATGTGGTTTATTACATTGTATTAAATGTAGTAAAATAAGAGCAAAAATCATATGTTGAAAAATATGATTTATTATTAACGTTTTATAAATATATTAAAATTTATAAGAAGGACTTAATAAAGACAGGACTGCTGCAACAAATTTAAAAGGACATGTTGCTAGTTTTTTACAATAAAGAGCTTTAATTGCTTAAATTATATAATTTTATAGAAATACTGAACAAATTTTTCATTTTCATTTTTACTATTGTTAACAAATTAGTTAAAATTTTATTTATTGCATATATGCATTATTTTGCCATTACATTGTTTTAAGTTATAATTTATTGCAAAATCATAAATACTATTAAAATATGAAATTTTTAATTGTATTATTTTTCATTTAGTTTGCAGATATTTCTAAACAAATTCCTAAACTAATTACATGAATGTACGTTTAAATGATATTTAATAGCAGGAAAACTAACGAGGGTTAGGAGAAACATTCTATTGCATAACGTAATAGACCAGACTACAGAATTAGACTATAGTTCACACTGTGGACTATACCATCGACTATACTACAAACTAAGCTATAGATCAGACTACAGAATAGACTATAGCGTAGACGATCGACTGCACTATAGTCTTACCTATAGACCATACTATAGGGAAAGCTATTGACAGGACTATTGAATATATTACATTGTGTGTAATTTTTTAAGTCATCGATACATAACTATATACGGACACCACTACGTGATAAAAGACAACAAAAATACACGTGTCTCCCCAGTTTTGTCTCAAAGCCACTCACTTTTTTATGAAACAACAAATATTTTGAGAACATATAAAAACAAAATAAAATCATCTTCATTTTTACATTGTGAAATTGCACAGTTTTTATTAACGACACCTGTACGTATACGTGTTACTGATTTATTGATATTACAATATCACGTATACGCACAATTTAGAGAAGCAATTTCATCTTGAAGATAAAGACTAGACTATAGACTATACTATAGACTAGATTATAAACTAGAATATAGACTAGACTATAGACTAGACTATAGACTAGACTATAGACTAGACTATAGACTAGACTATAGACTAGACTATAGACTAGACTAGATAGACTAGAACTATAGACTAGACTATAGACTAGACTATAGACTAGACTATAGACTAGACTATAGACTAGACTATAGACTAGACTATAGATTAGACTATAGACTAGACTATAGACTAGACTATAGACTAGACTATAGACTAGACTATAGACTAGACTATAGACTAGACCATAGACTAGACTATTGACTAGACTATAGACTAGTTTATTGACTAGACTATAGACTAGACTATAGACTAGTTTATTGACTAGACTATAGACTAGACTATAGACTAGACTATAGACTAGACTATAGACTAGTTTATTGACTAGACTTTAGACTAGACTATAGACTAGACTTTAGACTAGACTATAGACTAGACTTTAGACTAGACTATAGACTAGTTTATTGACTAGACTTTAGACTAGACTATAGACTAGACTATAGACTAGACTATAGACTAGACTATAGACTAGACTATAGACTAGACTATAGACTAGACTATAGACTAGACTATAGACTAGACTATAGACTAGACTATAGACTAGACTATAGACTAGACTATAGACTAGACTATAGACTAGACTATAGACTAGACTAAAGACTAGACTTTAGACTAGACTATAGACTAGACTATAGACTAGACTATAGACTAGACTATAGACTAGACTATAGACTAGACTATAGACTAGACTATAGACTAGACTATAGACTAGACTATAGACTAGACTATAGACTAGACTGTAGACTAGACTATAGACTAGACTATAGACTAGACTATAGACTAGACTATAGACTAGACTATAGACTAGACTATAGACTAGACTATAGACTAGACTATAGACTAGACTATAGACTAGACTATAGACTAGACTATAGACTAGACTATAGACTAGACTATAGACTAGACTATAGACTAGACTATAGACTTGACTATAGACTAGACTATAGACTAGACTATAGACTAGACTATAGACTAGACTATAGACTAGACTATAGACTAGACTATAGACTAGACTATAGACTAGACTATAGACTAGACTATAGACTAGACTATAGACTAGACTATAGACTAGACTATAGACTAGACTATAGACTAGACTATAGACTAGACTATAGACTAGACTATAGACTAGACTATAGACTAGACTATAGACTAGACTATAGACTAGACTATAGACTAGACTATAGATTAGACTATAGACTAGACTATAGACTAGACTATAGACTAGACCATAGACTAGACTATTGAATAGACTATAGACTAGTTTATTGACTAGACTATTGACTAGACTATAGACTAGTTTATTGACTAGACTATAGACTAGACTATAGACTAGTTTATTGACTAGACTATAGACTAGACTATAGACTAGACTATAGACTAGACTATAGACTAGTTTATTGACTAGACTTTAGACTAGACTATAGACTAGACTTTAGACTAGACTATAGACTAGTTTATTGACTAGACTTTAGACTAGACTATAGACTAGACTATAGACTAGACTATAGACTAGACTATAGACTAGACTATAGACTAGACTATAGACTAGACTATAGACTAGACTATAGACTAGACTATAGACTAGACTATAGACTAGACTATAGACTAGACTATAGACTAGACTATAGACTAGACTATAGACTAGACTATAGACTAGACTATAGACTAGACTAAAGACTAGACTTTAGACTAGACTATAGACTAGACTATAGACTAGACTATAGACTAGACTATAGACTAGACTATAGACTAGACTATAGACTAGACTATAGACTAGACTATAGACTAGACTATAGACTAGACTGTAGACTAGACTATAGACTAGACTATAGACTAGACTATAGACTAGACTATAGACTAGACTATAGACTAGACTATAGACTAGACTATAGACTAGACTATAGACTAGACTATAGACTAGACTATAGACTAGACTATAGACTAGACTATAGACTAGACTATAGACTAGACTATAGACTTGACTATAGACTAGACTATAGACTAGACTAGACTAGACTATAGACTAGACTATAGACTAGACTATAGACTAGACTATAGACTAGACTATAGACTAGACTATAGACTAGACTATAGACTAGACTATAGACTAGACTATAGACTAGACTATAGACTAGAATATAGACTAGACTATAGACTAGACTATAGACTAGACTATAGACTAGACTATAGACTAGACTATAGACTAGACTATAGACTAGACTATAGACTAGACTATAGACTAGACTATAGACTAGACTATAGACTAGACTATAGACTAGACTATAGACTAGACTATAGACTAGACTATAGACTAGACTATAGACTAGACTATAGACTAGACTATAGACTAGACTATAGACTAGACTATAGACTAGACTATAGACTAGACTATAGACTAGACTATAGACTAGACTATAGACTAGACTATAGACTAGACTATAGACTAGACTATAGACTAGACTATAGACTAGACTATAGACTAGACTATAGACTAGACTATAGACTAGACTATAGACTAGACTATAGACTAGACTATAGACTAGACTATAGACTAGACTATAGACTAGACTATAGACTAGACTATAGACTAGACTATAGACTAGACTATAGACTAGACTATAGACTAGACTATAGACTAGACTATAGACTAGACTATAGACTAGACTATAGACTAGACTATAGACTAGACTATAGACTAGACTATAGACTAGACTATAGACTAGACTATAGACTAGACTATAGACTAGACTATAGACTAGACTATAGACTAGACTATAGACTAGACTATAGACTAGACTATAGACTAGACTATAGACTAGACTATAGACTAGACTATAGACTAGACTATAGACTAGACTATAGACTAGACTATAGACTAGACTATAGACTAGACTATAGACTAGACTATAGACTAGACTATAGACTAGACTATAGACTAGGCTATAGACTATACTATAGACTAGACTATAGACTAGACTATAGACTAGACTATAGACTAGACTATAGACTAGACTATAGACTAGACTATAGACTAGACTATAGACTAGACTATAGACTAGACTATAGACTAGACTATAGACTAGACTAGACTAGACTTTAGACTAGACTATAGACTAGACTATAGACTAGACTATAGACTAGACTATAGACTAGACTATAGACTAGACTATAGACTAGACTATAGACTAGACTATAGACTACACTATAGACTAGACTATAGACTAGACTATAGACTAGACTATAGACTAGACTACAGACTGGACTATAGACTAGACTATAGACTAGACTATAGACTAGACTATAGACTAGACTATAGACTAGACTATTGACTAGACTATATACTAGACTATACTAGACTATAGGCTAGACTATAAACTAGACTATAGACTAGACTATAGACTAGACTATAGACTAGATTATAGACTAGATTATAGACTAGATTATAGATTAGACTATAGACTAGACTATAGACTAGACTATAGACTAGACTATAGACTAGACTATAGACTAGACTATAGACTAGACTATAGACTAGACTATAGACTAGACTATAGACTAGACTATAGACTAGACTATAGACTAGACTATAGACTAGACTATAGACTAGACTATAGACTAGACTATAGACTAGACTATAGACTAGACTATAGACTAGACTATAGACTAGACTATAGACTAGACTATACTATAGACTAGACTATAGACTAGACTTTAGACTAGACTACAGATTAGACTACATATAGACTAGACTATAGACTAGACTATAGACTAGACTATAAACTAGACTATAGACTAGACTATAGACTAGACTATAGACTAGACTTTAGACTAGACTATAGACTAGACTATAGACTAGACTATAGACTAGACTGTAGACTAGACTATAGACTAGACTATAGACTAGACTATAGACTAGACTATAGACTAGACTATAGACTAGACTATAGACTAGACTATAGACTAGACCATAGCATAGACTCGACGATATTCCAGACTATAAATTAAGCTAAACTCCTTACTATAAGCTAGGCTATAGTCCTGACGATAGACTAGATATTAATACAGACTCAAGATTAGACTCTAGCCCGGACTATAATACACTACTAAAGTCCAGACTATAGACTATAGTCCAAACTTTTTGGGCAAGACTACAGTCCTGACTGTAGTCTAGAAGGTAGTGTTGAATTTAGAGAGCATATCAAACGGAATTTTTCCCTAATATTTCCTAATCATACCTCGCATTTGTAAAAAAATTTAACTGCAGTTATGTTTAATATTTATTATAATTAATTATTTATGTAAATAAACTACAATTAAAATTTTTAAAATCTATTTAAAATATTCACCAGAGAATCCATAAAATATTCAATATTAAACAGAAATTTCCAATAAGCTAAATAAATTTTTAATAATTCAGTTGTCATTTAGCAAATGGGTAACAGCTGCAGCAACATTATGATAATAATAAAAATGTATAAGTATAACATGTATTTTATTTAATAAACGAACTAAAATAGCAAAAATCTTTGTTTTAGTAAAAGGAAAAGAAAAAATATTGAAACTAAAACGGAAATTAATATTGTCAACTGCATGCTTACTCTTGCTTTCTAGAGACTTTTACTTTTACAAGGATATAAACATGACAGCTAATAAAGAAATTTTTACATAAAATTGACAAGGACTCGTATGGCAAACAAAAAAAAACGACATTATCAACAAGAAAAAGTAACTTAAGGTCCTTTAAATCACACATACTCTTGTAAGGGCTTAATTTATTTATGAGTTAAAAGGAGAAATATTTATTAAGGCCCACCATGACTAGTCATTTATTTCAATTATGTATCCCGAAGGACATACATTTTTTCCTAAGAAACGACAAGTCATTAAAAATTATTGAGTTTAAAGCATAACATTAAAGAAAAGGGTTTAGTTAATAAATATTTGCAAAGTAATAACCTCTACAGTTTTACCCCTAGTGGTAGGCAACACATTCCAATTGTTTCAATTATTTAAAAAGCAACAGCACTACAACAACAGCAGCCTTAACATAAAAGAAGAAAAGCAAAGGATATTGCATTTCTTAATAATAAAACATGAAATAAAGGATAAAAATATCACATATCCTTAAATATTACCAGGATAACATTATGAAAATCACGTACTTACTTTAAAACTCAATTCTTTACAAGGCTGGTTGTTTGTTTGGAAGGAAGGAAACAGCAATGACAAACATGACATTCTTCTTCCTTCTCTACATATACATACAAATTTTATTACTAAATTGTGTGTGTGTATGTGTCTGATTACTTCTTGTGGTTTTAGTTTAAATATATTATAATGTTGAAATGTAAATGTGTGAAAATAATTTTTTATTCCTACCATATTTTTTCCAGGTTTTGTCACTTGTCTGTTGCCCCTTCTCATTTGGTACAAAACGACAAACACCTTTATAATTGACGTACTGTACTAGATCTACAACACACTTTTCCATTTCGTACTAAAAATGAGAATTATTTTTATTTCTGTCTCTTTTTGTGTGAAAATATCACGACGACATCTTTGCTTGGGGATTTGCATTTTAGTATCTAATGGAGATGAATAAAAATGTTGAAAACAGTAAAACATATTTAGGAAAATGATATACCAAATCGGCACATTATAACCAATCTGCACATTATAGCCTAGTCTATAGTATATTCTATAGTTAGGTTTATAGTTTAGGCTATAGTCTAGTCTATACTCTTGACTATAGTCTAGTACATAGTATGGAATATAGTCTAGTTATAGTATGGACTAGTGTCTAGCTTATAGTCTGGACTATAGTTTAGTTTATAGTCTGGACTATAGTCAGTCTATAGTATGGGCCTATATTCTAGTTTATAGCCTAGTCTATTGTCTAGTCTATAGTTTGGATTATAGTCTAGTCTATAGTCTAGTCTATATTCTAGTCTATATTCTAGTCTATAGTCTAGTCTATTCTAGTCTATAGTCTAGTCTATAGTGTAGTCTATAGTCTAGTCTAAGTCTAGTCTATAGTCTAGTCTATAGTCTAGTCTATAGGTCTAGTCTAAGTTAGTCTATAGTCTAGTCTATAGTCTAGTCTATAGTCTAGTCTAGTCTATAGTCTAGTCTATAGTCTAGTCTATTAGTCTAGTCTATAGTCTAGTCTATAGTCTAGTCTATAGTCTAGTCTATAGTCTAGTCTATAGTCTAGTCTATAGTCTAGTCTAGTCTATAGTCTAGTCTATAGTCTAGTCTAGTCTATAGTCTAGTCTATAGGTCCAGTCTAGTCTCTAGTCTAGTCTAGTTCTAGTCTATAGTCTAGTCTATAGTCTAGTCTAGTCTTAGTCTAGTCTATAGTCTAGTCTATAGTCTAGTCTATAGTCTAGTCTATAGTCTAGTCTATAGTCTAGTCTATAGTCTAGTCTATAGTCTAGTCTATAGTCTAGTCTATAGTCTAGTCTATAGTCTAGTCTATAGTCTAGTCTATAGTAGTCTTAGTCTAGTATAGTCTAGTCTAGTCTAGTCCTTAGTCTAGTCTATAGTCTAGTCTATAGTCTAGTCTATAGTCTAGTCTATAGTCTAGTCTATAGTCTAGTCTATCGTCTAGTCTATAGTCTAGTCTATAGTCTAGTCTTATAGTTCTAGTCTATAGTCTAGTCTATTCGTCTAGTCTATAGTCTAGTCTATAGTCTAGTCTATAGTCTAGTCTATAGTCTAGTCTATAGTCTAGGTCTATAGTCTAGTCTAAGTCTAGGTCTATGTCAGTCTATAGTCTAGTCTATAGTCTAGTCTATAGTCTAGTCTATAGTCTAGTCTATAGTCTAGTCTATAGTCTAGTCTATAGTCTAGTCTATAGTCTAGTCTATAGTCTAGTCTATAGTCTAGTCTATAGTCTAGTCTATAGTCTAGTCTATAGTCTAGTTCTATAGTCTAGTCTATAGTCTAGTCTAATAGTCTAGTCTATAGTCTAGTCTATAGTTCTAGTCTATAGTCTAGTCTATAGTCTAGTCTATAGTCTAGTCTATAGACTAGACTATAGAACTAGACTAGTCTATCTATAGTCTAGTCTATAGTCTAGTCTATAGTCTAGTCTATAGTCTAGTCTAGTCTATAGTCTAGTCTATATAGTCTATAGTCTAGTCTAGTCTATAGTCTAGTCTATAGTCTAGTCTATAGTCTAGTCTATAGTCTAGTCTATAGTCTAGTCTATAGTCTAGTCTATAGTCTAGTCTATAGTCTAGTCTATAGTCTAGTCTATAGTCTAGTCTATAGTCTAGTCTATAGTCTAGTCTATAGTCTAGTCTATAGTCTAGTCTATAGTCTAGTCTATAGTCTAGACTATAGTCTAGTCTATAGTCTAGACTATAGTCTAGTCTATAGTCTAGACTATAGTCTAGTCTATAGTCTAATCTATAGTCTAGACTATAGTCTAGTCTATAGTCTAGTCTATAGTCTAATCTATAGTCTAGTCTATAGTCTAGTCTATAGTCTAATCTATAGTCTAGTCTATAGTCTAGTCTATAGTCTAGTCTATAGTCTAGTCTATAGTCTAGTCTATAGTCTAGTCTATAGTCTCTAGTAGTCTATAGTCTAGTCTATAGTCTAGTCTATAGTCTAGTCTATAGTCTAGTCTATAGTCTAGTCTATAGTCTAGTCTATAGTCTAGTCTATAGTCTAGTCTATAGTCTAGTCTATAGTCTAGTCTATAGTCTAGTCTATAGTCTAGTCTATAGTCTAGTCTATAGTCTAGTCTAGTCTATAGTCTAGTCTATAGTGTAGTCTACAGTCTAGTCTATAGTCTTATCTATATTCTAGTCAGCAGTCTAGTCAGCAGGCTAGTCTGTTGTCCCTACCGTAGCCCCTGTCTGTGGTCTAGTCGGTGTTTCTTCCTATTGTTTTATACATTTTAAGTTTTTCTTTTTAGTCCCACTGTTTCTTAGCAACCATTTTAGTATGAAATGTAAATTGAATACGAGAACAATTCAAGAAACCTTTTTTCTAAATCTTATGGGAAATTATATACTGCTAGTGCCTGCACTGACATGTTTACAATATATGATTTCGTATATAAACTTTAATATTTAACAAAATAATAAAATTTAACCCCAAAAACAAAAACACCAAATAACTGTAATGATAAATAACAGTTTTTTAGTATAAAAGAGGAAAATACTTATGAAAATATGTTTACTTGGAATTCGAAGGCGTATGAGTGTTGTTAAATATTTGGTGGGTAAAAATATATAACTCATACGTCTTGAAGTATGAATATTAGCTTTATTTGTTTTTGACTAGAAATTGATAAGGCAATAATAACAACAAAACATATGCCAAAAAATTATGTTATTTTTACAAAGTGTATTCTCTTTTTCTGAAGAGAAGAAACATAATGGCCTTATGAACCTTGAATATTAAATAAATATTTATTAATATATTTTTACACTTTATTTTTTCTGAAATTCTTAAGATTTTTTTTTGCTATTTTCCTGTTAGATAAAACAAAATTTCCAGTGAATTAAGTCAAAAGAAATAGGGACCCAAGAAAACAACAAAATTTCTTACTTTTCATGTTTATTCATGAAAAAAAACTGATTTCTTACCAAAAATTTCTAGGGGGAAAAGGGAAAAATCTTATTTAGAACATTATTTTTCTATCGCTTCTATTATTTCTTTTCCATTATTTTGTTATTTTCCCTCTTAAAGGCGGAAAAGCAACAGGATGTACGCCAAGTGTAAAATGTATTATTTTTATCAAATAAGAATATTTCCCTGTGGCACTGAATAATAAAGAAAGCTTAACCAAAAAAAAAAAAGCACAAACACACACATACATACAAACACTCACTCACCAAAGAAATGTCTTGGAAAGCATAGAATTTATTTCATTTTCTTACATTTTATAGCCCCAAACCACAGTACACTTAGCCAAGTGAGGCAGCCAACAGTCAGTGGCAGCAACCGCTGAAGTAAGCTGAAACCGTCTAAAACAGGCGTCACCTCAACTGGAGCAAAACATAACAATACCAACGAACATCTTAATATGTATTTTCTTTTAGCCAAATTGTAGACTTAATGCCTTTAAACAATTGAGGAAGTTGAGTTTTTCTTAGAAAAAAAAAATTATATAAATTGAAATACAATTTAGCAAATCTTTTAAAGGTAACACATTACTAACACAACAAAGCATTAACAACAAGTACAAAAAAAGTTTTTTCAACAAAAATTGAAATTGCTCTAATACTCCCCCAGAAACTAAGCCATAAAAAGGGGTAATTTTACGTACATTATTAACAGCAATTTCATAAAATTTTATGACATCCTTGAAATTACTCACACCAGCAATTCTTGCCCAAACACTAGCAAACACCAACTCAAAGTCTCACTTAAACTATGTGTATGTGTTAGTGTGATTATTTGCTTACCATGTGTAAGCATACGTAACATTTATATTAATATCTGGTAATAAATTTTACTTTCTTCACACCAACACATTCATACACAAACACACACACGCACACAATAGTCCTCTCGCCCGCTTAAATATATATTAAAGTTTTATTGTGGTTTTTACATTTTATTTTTGAACATGATCCCAGCATGTCCCACTGTATAGAAATATGCTTACATGCATGTAAGCATGTGAAAAATTTTTATTACAAATATGAAAAATAATTTAATAGCAGCAAAGTGCAGCAGGGGATTTCCAAAAGTAATAAAAGAAATAAAAAAATTAAGAACATTTTTTAAGGAAACTGACAAATTTTTGCTAAAAACTTATTTGTCAAAAGTTGTAAGAAAATAAAATTAAATAATTTTTTATACAAATTCACTATTTACAAGCTAGGCAATAGAATAAACTATATTATAGACTGTAGAGTAGACTATAGACTAGACTAGAGTATAATCTAGAGACAAGCCTATAAACTAAATTATAGGCTTTACTATGGACTAGACTGTAGATCAGACTGTAGACTTGAGTATAGACTAGACTATAGACTAAACTTTAGACTAGACTAGACTAGACTAGACTAGACTATAGACTAAACTATAGACTAGATAATAGACTAGACTATAGACCACACTATAGACCAGACTATAGAATTGACTATAGAATTGACTATAGAATTGACTATAGACTTGACTATAGACTTGACTAAAGAATTGACTATAGACTTGACTATAGACTAGACTAGACTATAGACTAAACTATAGACTAGACTATATACTACACTATACACTAGACTATAGACCAAACTATAGACTAAACTTTAGACTAAACTTTAGACTAGACTATAGACTAAACTATAGACTAAACTATAGACTAAACTATAGACTAAACTATAGACTAAACTATAGACTAAACTATAGACTAAACTATAGACTAAACTATAGACTAGACTATAGACTAGACTATAAACTAAACTTTAGACTAGACTGGACTATAGACCAAACTATAGACTAGACTATAGACTATAGACTAGACTATAGACTAGACTATAGACTAGACTATAGACTAGACTATAGACTAGACTAGACTAGACTATAGACTAGACTATAGACTAGACTATAGACTAGACTATAGACTAGACTATAGACTAGACTATAGACTAGACTATAGACTAGACTATAGACTAGACTATAGACTATACTATAGACTAGACTATAGACTATACTATAGACTAGACTATAGACTAGACTATAGACTAGACTATAGACTAGACTATAGACTAGACTATAGACTAGACTATAGACTAGACTATAGACTAGACTATAGACTAGACTATAGACTAGACTATAGACTAGACTATAGACTAGACTATAGACTAGACTATAGACTAGACTATAGACTAGACTATAGACTAGACTATAGACTAAACTATAGACTAAACTATAGACTAAACTATAGACTAAACTATAGACTAAACTATAGACTAAACTATAGACTAAACTATAGACTAAACTGTAGACTATACTATAGACTAGACTATAGACTAAACTATAGACTAGACTCTAGACTAGACTATAGACTAGACTATAGAGTAGACTATAGACTAGACTATAGACTAGACTATAGACTAGACTATAGACTAGACTATAGACTAGACTATAGACTAGACTATAGAGTAGACTATAGAGTAGACTATAGACTAGACTATAGACTAGACTATAGACTAGACTATAGATTAGACTATAGACTAGACTATAGACTAGACTATAGACTAGACTATAGACTAGACTATAGACTAGACTATAGACTAGACTATAGATTAGACTATAGACTAGACTATAGACTAGACTATAGACTCGACTATAGACTAGACTATAGACTCGACTATAGACTAGACTATAGACTCGACTATAGACTAGACTATAGACTAGACTATAGACTAGACTATAGACTAGACTATAGACTAGACTATAGACTAGACTATTGACTAGACTATAGACTAGACTATAGACTACTATAGACTAGACTATAGACTAGACTATAGACTAGACTATAGACTAGACTATAGACTAGACTATAGACTAGACTATAGACTAGACTATAGACTAGACTATAGACTAGACTATAGACTAGACTATAGACTAGACTATAGACTAGACTATAGACTAGACTATAGACTAGACTATAGACTAGACTATAGACTAGACTATAGACTAGACTATAGACTAGACTATAGACTAGACTATAGACTAGACTATAGACTAGACTATAGACTAGACTATAGACTAGACTATAGACTAGACTATAGACTAGACTATAGACTAGACTATAGACTAGACTATAGACTAGACTATAGACTAGACTATAGACTAGACTATAGACTAGACTATAGACTAGACTATAGACTAGACTATAGACTAGACTATAGACTAGACTATAGACTAGACTATAGACTAGACTATAGACTAGACTATAGACTAGACTATAGACTAGACTATAGACTAGACTATAGACTAGACTATAGACTAGACTATAGACTAGACTATAGACTAGACTATAGACTAGACTATAGACTAGACTAGACTATAGACTAGACTATAGACTAGACTATAGACTAGACTATAGACTAGACTATAGACTAGACTATAGACTAGACTATAGACTAGACTATAGACTAGACTATAGACTAGACTATAGACTAGACTATAGACTAGACTATAGACTAGACTATAGACTAGACTATAGACTAGACTATAGACTAGACTATAGACTAGACTATAGACTAGACTATAGACTAGACTATAGACTAGACTATAGACTAGACTATAGACTAGACTATAGACTAGACTATAGACTAGACTATAGACTAGACTATAGACTAGACTATAGACTAGACTATAGACTAGACTATAGACTAGACTATAGACTAGACTATAGACTAGACTATAGACTAGACTATAGACTAGACTATAGACTAGACTATAGACTAGACTATAGACTAGACTATAGACTAGACTATAGACTAGACTATAGACTAGACTATAGACTAGACTATAGACTAGACTATAGACTAGACTAGACTATAGACTAGACTATAGACTAGACTATAGACTAGACTATAGACTAGACTATAGACCTAGACTATAGACTAGACTATAGACTAGACTAATAGACTAGACTATAGACGAGACTAGAGACTAGACTATAGACGAGACTATAGACTAGACTATAGACTAGACTATAGACTAGACTATAGACTAGACCGAGAGACTAGACCTATAGACTAGACTATAGACTAGACTATAGACAGATACTATAGACTAGACTAAGACTAGACTAGAGACTAGACTATAGACAGACCTATAGAACTAGACTATAGACTTAGACTATAGACTAGACTATAGACTAACTATAGACTAGACTATAGACTAGACTATAGACTAAGACTATAAGACTAGACTATAGACTAGACTATAGACTAGACTATAGACTAGCTAGAGACTAGAACTATAGACTAGACTATGAGACTAGACTATAGACTAGACTATAGATAGACTATAGAACGAGACTATAGACAGACTATGCTAGACTAATAGACTAGACTATAGACTAGACTATAGACTAGACTATAGACTAGACTATAGACTAGACTATAAGACGAGAACTATAGACTAGACTATAGACTTAGACTAATAGGACTAGACTATAGACCTAGACTAATAGACTAGACATATAGACTAGACTATAGACTAGACTATAGACTAGACTATAGACTAGACTATAGACTAGACTATAGACTAGACTATAGACCTAGACTATAGACTAGACTATAGACTAGACTATAGACTAGACTATAGACTAGACTATAGACTAGACTATAGACTAGACTATAGACTAGACTATAGACTAGACTATAGACTAGACTATAGACTAGACTATAGACTAGACTATAGACTAGACTATAGACTAGACTATAGACTAGACTATAGACTAGACTATAGACTAGACTATAGACTAGACTATAGACTACACTATAGACTACACTATAGACTAGACTATTATCTGTATAATGTCCACTTTAGATTCTAATATTTAGAAGGAAAAAAGGATTTGCTGCTAATATCTGGAAATACAACTTTAAGATGCGAATATACATAGATTACATATCCATAACTCTGGCAGAGCTTTGTAAATTGTGTGGAATATCGGAATGGAAAGCAAAGAATTTATGTAGAATACACATAATGTTCTAATCTATAGCCAAGTCTATCTGAAGCTGTTAGATGTGAATTTAATGATAGCTTTAATAAACTTTAAACCGGATAAATTGAATTAATACAATTTTACAGCAACATAAATTATTTCGAGGAGGATGAAAATATACCAACATACCACAATTATCCCAGGTTTTCTAAATTATCAGCAGGAGACTCAGTTGACGATTCTTAAGTGTTACAAAGATCAGCACATACGAATAATACACTCCCCACTATAGTGGTGTAGGTTGATAACTTAATTTAATTAAATAATTTAATTTATTTTTAACATAAAAACTTTCATAAAATGTTTATTGTTTGTTTGATACATTAAGATAAGAATTTTCATGTAATTTATTATTATTTACTAGGATTTTATATTAATTATTTAAATAAAAATATAAATATATAATATTATTATTAATATTAATTAAAAATGTATTAGTTTTAAGTTTAAATAATAAATAAAGAAAAATTGAAATAATTTTATTAAAAATCAGAATGAAAAGAGTTTAATTCTTGGAAAATCGAAACATTCAGAGGTAAGTTAAAAAGTGAACATGAGACCAATATATCATCAAAATTTCCGAACAAAAATGTTCCAAAATTTCCTCCACCTTTGGGGGTTCTTGTCTTGACTATTCAAAAAGAAGGAAAGAACCTCACATATTAGAAAAATCTTGATATGAAATGAGATTTCGTGGGATATTTGGTTCAAAAATTTTGATCTAAAATTTTTATGAAATATTGGACCTAGCTAAATTCTGAAACCATTTTTGGATTCAGCATAGATTTTAGTCTTAAATGACAAATTTTAGTTTCCCTCGGCCTTAAGATCCCGAAATAATACTACAAATTGTTCAAAATAAAAAAATTTCGGGAATTTTGATGAAGCAGTGGACCTAGGTCAATTCTGAGTCCATTTTCGGATTCAGCGTGGGAATTTACCAGAAAGGTGAGTTTCCAGCCAGATTCGGCCAGTAGTTTTCGAGATTAAAGCAAAAAATAAAATAAATTTGAAATTTTGTTGTAGTATGGGTCCAGGTCCAACAATCATCAAAATTTCTAATTTTTTTTAATTTTGCTTCAAACTCGGGAACTACTGGCCGAATCTGGCTGGAAACTCACCTTTCTGGTAAAATCCCATGCTGAATCCAAAAATGGACTCAGAATGGACCTAGGACCAATATTTCATCAAAATTCCCGAAAATTTTTTGTTTTAAGCAATTTGTGGTATTACATCGGGGTCTTGAGGCCTAGAGTTGTAAAACTTTGACATTCAAGATTAGTACTTCAGCTGAACTCGAAAATGAACTCATAGTGGACCTGAGACCAATATTTCATCGAAATTTCCAAACAAAATTTCAGACCTATTTCACAACAAAATTTTATGTTATCTAAAAATTTTCCAAAATTTCTTCTACATTTGAAGGTTCTTGTCTTGACTATTCAAAAATTTGCTAGCCAAGTTAAGAACCTCACATATTAGAAAAATTTTGATATGAAATGAAATTTCGTGGGATATTTGGTTCAAAATTTTTGATCTGAAATTTTTATGAAATATTGGGCCTAGCTCAATTCTGAAACCATTTTTGGATTCAGCATAGATTTCAGTCTTAAATGACAAAATTCAGTTTCCCTCAGCCTTAAGATCCCGAAATAATACTACAAATTGTTCAAAATAAAAAAATTTCGGGAATTTTGATGAAGCATTGGACCTAGGTCCATTCTGAGTCCATTTTCGGATTCAGCGTGGGAATTTACCAGAAAGGTGAGTTTCCAGCCGGATTCGGCCAGTAGTTTTCGAGATTAAAGCAAACAAAAAAAATAAATTAGAAATTTTGTTGTAGTATGGGTCCAGGTCCAACAATCATCAAAATTTATGAATTTTTTTTTATTTTGCTTCAAACTCGGGAACTACTGGCCGAATCTGGCTGGAAACTCACCTTTCTGGTAAAATCCCATGCTGAATCCAAAAATGGACTCAGAATGGACCTAGGACCAATATTTCATCAAAATTCCCGAAAATTTTTTGTTTTAAGCAATTTGTGGTATTACATCGGGGTCTTGAGGCCTAGAGTTGTAAAACTTTGACATTCAAGATTAGTACTTCAGCTGAACTCGAAAATGAACTCATAGTGGACCTGAGACCAATATTTCATCGAAATTTCCAAACAAAATTTCAGACCTATTTCACAACAAAATTTTATGTTATCTAAAAATTTTCCAAAATTTCTTCTACATTTGAAGGTTCTTGTCTTGACTATTCAAAAATTTGCTAGCCAAGTTAAGAACCTCACATATTAGAAAAATTTTGATATGAAATGAAATTTCGTGGGATATTTGGTTCAAAATTTTTGATCTGAAATTTTTATGAAATATTGGGCCTAGCTCAATTCTGAAACCATTTTTGGATTCAGCATAGATTTCAGTCTTAAATGACAAAATTCAGTTTCCCTCAGCCTTAAGATCCCGAAATAATACTACAAATTGTTCAAAATAAAAAAATTTCGGGAATTTTGATGAAGCAGTGGACCTAGGTCCATTCTGAGTCCATTTTCGGATTCAGCGTGGGAATTTACCAGAAAGGTGAGTTTCCAGCTAGATTTGGCCAGTAGTTTTCGAGATTAAAGCAAACAAAAAAAATAAATTAGAAATTTTGTTGTAGTATGGGTCCAGGTCCAACAATCATCAAAATTTCTGAATTTTTTTTTATTTTGCTTCAAACTCGGGAACTACTGGCCGAATCTGGCTGGAAACTCACCTTTCTGGTAAAATCCCATGCTGAATCCAAAAATGGACTCAGAATGGACCTAGGACCAATATTTCATCAAAATTCCCGAAAATTTTTTGTTTTAAGCAATTTGTGGTATTACATCGGAGCCTTGAGGCCTAGAGTTGTAAAACTTTGACATTCAAGATTAATACTTCAGCTGAATCCGAAAATGAACTCATAGTGGACCTGAGACCAATATTTCATCGAAATTTCCGAACAAAATTTCAGACCTATTTCACTACAAAATTTTATGTTATCTAAAAATTTCCCAAAATTTCTTCTACATTTGAAGGTTCTTGTCTTGACTATTCAAAAATTTGCTAGCCAAGTTAAGAATCTCACATATTAGAAAAATCTTGATATGAAATGAAATTTCGTGGGATATTTGGTTCAAAATTTTTGATCTGAAATTTTTTTTGAAATATTGGACCTAGCTCAATTCTGAAACCATTTTTGGATTCAGCATAGATTTTAGTCTTAAATGACAAATTTCAGTTTGCCTCGGCCTTAAGATCCCGAAATAATAATACAAATTGTTCAAAATAAAAAAAATTCGGGAATTTTGATGAAGCAGTGGACCTAGGTCCATTCTGAGTCCATTTTCGGATTCAGCGTGGGAATTTACCAGAAAGGTGAGTTTCCAGCCAGATTCGGCCAGTAGTTTTCGAGATTAAAGCAAACAAAAAAATAAATTTGAAATTTTGTTGTAGTATGGGGCCAGGTCCAACAATCATCAAAATTTCTGATTTTTTTTTTTTTTTTAATGTTGCTTCAAACTCGGAACCTACTGGGCGAATCTGGCTGGAAACTCATCTTTCTGGTAAAATCCCATGCTGAATCCAAAAATGGACTCAGAATGGACCTAGGACCAATATTTCGTCAAAATTCCCGAAAAATTTTTATAAGCTATTATATCTGGGTCTTGTCTTCATTAAGTTATTTTCTAGCAAAGGCAAGAACAGAACCATAACAGAACTAAAACTGAACTTAAATTGCAGAGAATTGATCTAAAACTGTAGTAGAATTCTATCTGATCTTGAACTAAATAAAAGACTTTAAAAATTTTGTTTAATTGTTTCTTTATTTCAGATTGCTGTTATTATCTTAAGTATACATCTATTTCTATTGGCTTTATACAATGTTTAAAAAGTCTGGTGGTGATCCCATCATGATGATAGACACTGCCTCATTATCCGCCACAACGATAAATAATCCAGGCTTTAATGAACCAAGAACTTCAAATGGTAAGAAAGAGTGACATTTTTCTTAAATAATAATTCTATGTATAATAGTTTACCATTTCTCTTATAAAGGCATTTCTGTGACCGATGTTTCAGGCAAACCATATATTGGCAGACGCAATAGCTGAGCACCATGGTCCCTAGTGTTTCCAATGGATCCAGTGCTGAATCTGCTACATGCTCAACTTTAAGATCAAGTTTAAAAAAAGCTTGGCCAAGACCAGAAAACGCCTTGGGTATAAAAAATCCCGGCTACTCGGCGTCACGTAACTCAGCTAACAGGGAGCAGGATTCCTAATCTCAACATAATTAGTCTATAGCCTAGACTATAGACTAGACTATAGACAAGACTATAGTCTTTACTAGTCTTGTCTAGTCTTTACTATAGACAAGACAATAGTCCTTACTATATACAAGACTATAGTCCTTACTACAGACAAGACTATAGTCTTTACTATAGACAAGAATATAGTCTTTACTATAGACAAGACAATAGTCTTTACTATAGACAAGACAATAGTCTTTACTATATACAAGACTATAGTATTTACTATAGACAAGACTATAGATAAGACTATAGTATTAACTATAGACAAGACTTTACTATCTTTACGATAGACAAGACAATAGTCTTTACTATAGACAAGACAATAGTCCTTACTATATACAAGACTACTGTCTTTACCATAGACAAGACTATAGTCTTTACTATAGACAAGACAATAGTCTTTACTATAGACAAGACAATAGTCTTTACTATATACGAAACTATAGTATTTACTATAGACAAGACTATAGATAAGACTATAGTATTAACTATAGACAAGACTATAGTCTCTACTATAGACAAGACTATACTATCTTTACTATAGACAAGACTATAGTCTTTACTATAGACAAGACTATAGTCCTTACTATAGATAAGACTATTTATTGTCTTTACCATAGACAAGACTATAGTCTTTACTTTAGACAAGACTATACACTATGCCATAGACAATACTATAGTCTTTACTATTTACAAGACTATAGTCTTTACTATAGGCAATACTATAGTATTTACTATAGACAAGACTTTACTATCTTTAATATAGACAAGACTATAGCCTTTACTATAGACAAGACTATACACTTTACTATAGACAGAACTATAGTCTTTACTATAGACAAAACTATAGTCTTTACTATAGACAAGACTATAGTCTTTACTATAGACAAGACTATAGACTTTACTATATACACGACTATATTGTTTACTATAGACAAGACTATTATAGTCTTTACTATATACAAGACTATATTCTTTAATGTAGACAAGACTATAGTATACTATAGACAAGACTATAGTATTTACTATAGCCAACACTATAATCTTTACTATAGACAAGACTAAAGTATTTACTATAGGCAAGACTAAAGTATTTACTATAGACAAGACTATAGTATTTACTATAGACAAGACTATAGTATTTACTATAGACAAGACTATAGTCTTTACTATGGACAAGACTATAGTCTTTACTATTTACAAGACTATACACTTTACTATAGTCTTTACCATTTACAAGACTATAGTCTTTACTATAGACAATACTATAGTCTTTACTATAGACAAGACTATATTCTTTACTATAGACAAGACTAAAGTATTTACTATAGACAAGACTACAGTATTTACTATAGACAAGACTATAGTATTTACTATAGACAAGACTATAGTCTTCACTATAGACAAGACTATAGACTTTACTATAGACAAAACTATAGTCTTTACTATAGACAAAACTATAGTATTTACTATAGATAAGACTATAGTCTTTACTATAGACAAGACTATAGACTTTACTATAGACACGACTATATTTTTTACTATAGACAAAACTATACTATTTACTATAGACAAGACTATAATAGTCTTTACTATATACAAGACTATAGTCTTTACTATTTACAAGACTATAGTCTTTACTATAGACAAAACTATAGCCTTTACTATAGACAAGACTATAGTCTTTACTATAGATAAGACTATTGTCTTTACCATAGATAAGACTATAGTCTTTACTATAGACAAGACTATACACTTTACCATTGACAATACTATAGTCTTTACTATAGACAAGAATTTACTATCTTTACTATAGACAAGACTATTGTCTTTACTATTTACAAGGCTATAGTCTTTACTATTTACAAGACTATAATAGTCTTTACTATAGACAAAACTATAGTCGTTACTATAGACAAGACTTTACTATCTTCACTATAGACAAAACTATAATCTTTACTATAGACAAGACTTTACTATATTTACTATAGACAAGACTATAGTCTAAACTAAAGACCTCTATGTATATGTACTAGATTGTAACCGGTACCAAATAGATAGAACAGTAGACTAATTTGTATTATATTGTGTTGCATTTATCCCATGGAAAGACCCACAAATGTTAAAAAACACACATTCTACAATAAATTGTGTGTGTAAAAACCTTTGTAAGAAGAAAATAAAAAAATTAAACAACTTTACAATTTCACCTTCACAATTTTAACAAGTTGGTTACAAGATTCGTTGTTTATGGTCATGTTAAACATCTTCATTTTATATTTTGTTAATAAAAAACAGAGACATATTACAACATGCAATTTAACACACAACACATTAACAAAAGGTCAAGTTTATTGGAGCAGTACAAATATGAAGACTTTTAGAAAGGGACGAAAAGAAAAACCTTAACTACATAATATTAAATTTAAATTTTTGTAAAAAAAAACTTAATTAAATGCAGGCACGTGTAAATAATTAATGTTATATCTGTCAGGTATGAGTTCAAATAGACAATATGTATTAAATAATGTTTGCAGGAACTTTTAACAATAAGGATTCATTGTTTCAAAAGTCCACTTAATTTTTAATGCAAATTTAGTTCTTTTTTTAACTCTAGATTTTAGATGAGAAATCCTAGATTCAATCCTTAAACAAGATTTATATTTGGAGCAACTTCAACTGCAGGCTACATTCTACTAAATCATAATAAATTGTGGATTGCAGCGAAACAGAGCCCAAATTCAATATTGCGCATGTCCTTCATGGAACGCAAAAGTACAAACAATTTTATAGACTTTTATAACAAAGGGTTCAATACTTTGCTACACTTGCTAGGTTTGGTTTAGTAAAGTTTGAAACCTGAAGAAAAACTTTTGAAAATTTTATTAAAGTTTTATTAAGACAAATTGTGTGCTACAACATCTCTAACTAATTTCGGAAGGAAATACCGAAAATGTGTAAAAATGCTAAGTTTAGATTTCAACCAACCAGAATTAATGTGTCTCAACTATAGTCGTGTTTAATGTGCAGTCCAGACTATAGTCTTGTCTATGGTCCTTACTATAGACAAGACTACTATAGACTATAGACAAGACTATAGTCTTTACTATAGAGAAGACTATAGTCATTACTATAGACAAGACTATAATAGTCTTTACTATATACAAGACTATAGTCTTTACTATAGACAAGGCCATAGTCTTTACTATAGACAAGGCCATAGTTTTTACTATAGACAAGACTATAGTCTTTACTATAGACAAGACTATAGTCTTTACTATAGACAAGACTATAGTCTTTACTATAGACAAGACTATAATAGTCTTTACTATAGAGAAGACTATATGCTTTACTATAGACAAGACTATAATAGTCTTTACTATAGACAAGAATATAGTCTTTACTATAGACAAGGCCATAGTCTTTACTATAGACAAGGCCATAGTTTTTACTATAGACAAGACTATAGTCTTTATTATAGACAAGACTATAGTCTTTATCATAGACAAGACTATAGTCTTTACTATAGACAAGACCATAGTCTTTACTATAGAAAGGCCATAGTCTTTACTATAAACAAGACTATAGTGCTTACTATAGACAAGACTATAGTCTTTACCAAAGCAAGACTATAGTCTATACTATAGACAAGACTATAGTCTTTACTATACACAAGACTATAGTCTTTACTATAGACAAGGAAATAGTCTTTACTATAAACAAGACTATAGTGCTTACTATAGACAAGACTATAGTCTTTACTATAGACAAGACTATAGTCTTTACTATAGACAAGACTATAAAGCTTTACTATAGACAAGACTAAAGTCTTTACTATAGACAAGACTAAAGTCTTTACTATAGACAAGACTATAGTCTTTACTATAGACAAGACTATAGTCTTTATTATACACAAGACTATAGTCTTTACTATACACAAGACTATAGTCTTTACTATAGACAAGGCCATAGTCTTTACTATAAACAAGACTATAGTGCTTACTATAGACAAGACTATAGACAAGACTATAGTCTTTACTATAAACAAGACTATAGTGCTTACTATAGACGAGACTATAGTCTTTACTATAGACAACACTATAGTCTTTACTAAACACAAAACTATAGTCTTTACTATAGACAAGGCCATAGTCTTTACTATAAACAAGACTATACTGCTTACTATAGACAAGACTATAGTCTTTACTGTAGACAAGACTTTACTATAGACAACACTTTACTATAAACAAGTCTTTACTATAGACAAGACTATAGTCTTTTCTATTGACAAGGCCATAGTCTTTACTATAGACAAGGCCATAGTCTTTACTATAAACAAGACTATAGTGCTTACTATAGAAAAGACTATAGTCTTTACTATAGACAAGACTATAGTCTTAACTATAGACAAGACTATTGTCTTTACTATAGACAAGACTATAGTCTTTACTATAGACAAGACTATAGTCTTTACTATAGACAAGACTATAGTCCTTACTATAGACAAGACTATAGTCTTTACTATAGACAAGACTATAGTCTTTACTATAGACAAGACTATAAAGCTTTCCTATAGACAAGACTAAAGTCTTTACTATAGACAAGACTATAGTCCTTACTATAGACAAGGCTATAGTCCTTACTGTAGACCAGACTATATTCTTTACTATAGACAAGACTATACTCTTTACTATAGACAAGACTATAGTCTTTAATAAAGACAAGACTAATGTCTTTACTATAGATAAGACTATATTCTTTACTATAAAGATAGTCTTTACAAGACTATAGTCTTTACTACAGACAAGACTATAATCTTAACTATAGACAAGACTATAGTCTTTACTATAGACAAGGCTATAGGCTTTACTATAGACAAGACTATAGTCTTTAATAAAGACAAGACTATAGTCTTAACAATAGACAAGACTATAGTCTTTACTGCAGACAAGACTATAGTCTTTAATAAAGACAAGACTATAGTCTTTACTATAGGAAAGTCTATAGTCTTTAATAAAGACAATACTAATGTCTTTACTATAGATAAGACTATATTCTTTACTATAAAGATAGTCTTTACAAGACTATAGTCCTTACTACAGACAAGACTATAGTCTTAACTATAGACACGGCTATAGTCTTTACTATAGACAAGACTATAGGCTTTACTATAGACAAGAATATAGTCTTTACTATAGACAAGACTATAGGCTTTACTATAGACAAGACTATAGTCTTTACTATAGACAAGACTATAGTCTTTACTATAGACAAGACTATAGTCTTTACTATAGACAATACTATAGGCTTTACTATAGACAAGACTATAGTCTTTACAATAAAGATAGTCTTTACAAGACTATAGTCTTTAATAAAGACAAGGCTATAGTCTTAACTATAGACAAGGCTATAGGCTATACTATAGACAAGACTATAGTCTTTACTATAGACAAGACTATAGTCTTTAATATAGACAAGACTATAGTCTTTATTATAGACAAGACTATTGTCTTTATTATAGACAAGGCTATAGTCTTTACTATAGATAAGACTATAGTCTTTAATAAAGACAAGACTATAGTCTTAACTATAGACAAGACTATAGTCTTTATTATAGACAAGACTATAGTCTTTACTATAGACAAGACTATAGTCTTTACTATAGACAAGACTATAGTCTTTACTATAGACAAGATTATAGTCTTTATTATAGACAAGACTATAGTCTTTATTATAGATAAGACTATAGTTTTTACTATAGACAAGGCTGTTATAGTCTTTAGTATAGACAAGACTATTATAGTCTTTACTATAGACAATACTATAGTCTTTACTATACACAAGACTATAGTCTTTACTATAGACAAGACTATAGTCTACTATAGACAAGAGTATAGTCTTTACTATAGACAAGACTATAGTTATGTCTATTGTCTAGACTTTAATCTTGTTTATTGCAAAGACTATAGTCTTGTCTGTAATCCAGACTATAGTCTCATCTGTATTATAGAGTAGTTCTAATGTTGGGCTTGTGTTACTCTAGTGTTTTTATAGTGTTGTTTAACTTCTGTTACACTAGTTCTGTTGTAATTCTGTTCTGGTGGTGTTATGGTGTTATGGTGTTGTTCAAGTTTTGTTCTAGTTCTGTACAAGTTCTCTGCCAGTTCTGTTCTAGTTCTGTTTAGTCTTCTTCTAGTTCGCTTCTAGTTCTGTTTTAGTTTCTAGTTCTAGTTTCTAGTCTATAGCCCGCTTATATATTTTTGTTCAAAATTTTTAAAAGAATTTAAGCAATTTTTTTATTAAAATGTTCTTTATTTTTATAATATTTGTTTAATTATTTAATATTTATTTTCTTTTATTAATTTTTTTTCCATATATAATTATTTTTTACTGTACATATTTGTTTTTTTGTTATAATTATGACCACTTAGAAGTAAATTTTTGTTTGAAAACATTATTTTATTATTTTCCACTTAATAAATTTGTTTTTTAAACATGAAAAAAAGCTTAAACACTATGGCAGATTTAATTTATGTTGTGTTACTCATTTCTTTTTATTAAATTTATTTTTTGTTTATTAAGAATGAGAGTTCATTTGCAAGAAGACTGACTGACTTTAGACTTAGACTATACAGTTGTTTAATTTATGATGTGGTTTTATTTATAAAATAAAATTGTTGCCTTAAATATATAAAATTAAATTAATAATACATTATGTTGTTAAAGAAAATAAATATTTTTTGTTTTTTGTTTTTAATGATTTTTATAAAAAAGTACAAAAGAAATGTTTGTTTTATTTAAAAATACTATAAATGCTTTAACTGGTATGAATTGTATGGCCGCTTTGTTTAGCTTAAGTTTTTTCTTTAAGTGTATCTCAACCATTTTATTTACAAAGTTTTAATGGCGGCTGTATTTTGCAAGTTTCTAAGAAGTTATTTTGTGTGTTTTTCTTTAAATTATTTTAATGAGTACTTGGTTTTTATTATAAATTTCTCTTAACAATAGAAAATGTTGACTTTTTGCAAAATGTTGCCGTTTTGTGTGGCAAATTTTTCAATTAAAATGTTGCCCTTCAGTTTAGTTTTCTATTTGTTTAATGTTTATTTAAACTTTTAAACACAAAATATTTTAATTTTATATCAAGAAAGTGAAAAGTGTTAAACACGATTCTGATTTTTTTTTATTGTTTATATTAATTAAATGCTAAATATATATTATACACTGTAAGAAAATATCTATGAAAACATTATTATATAAATATATATTAAACAGTCGTGAGGAAATAATGAAATCGTATGAAATCTTTATAAAAAAATGGAATCCCATGAAGGAAGTTCTAGATATATGTGTTACCAACCTTCAAAATTGTCTTGTCTTAATTATAATAAATAATATTTATTCATTTATATACTACTTCTATATATATAGTTATGTTTATATGTTTAATATATATTTTAATATTATGTATAAATTTATTCGTTTATGTTAATGAGGCAGTAAAACTTAAGTAAAATTTTTGGCTTTTTGTTTTCTTTCTTTCACTAAATTTAAAATAAATGCAAATTATTCGAAATAAAATACTATATCTCACTCATTTCTGTTGTTGTTTTATTTATCCAGACTTTGTATGGCTTTACTTAAAGCCGAACCCAATTGACTAAATGAGGGTCTTTCCTTGGGATTAACATTCCAGCAAGTGGTCTGCAAAGCAAATTTCCAAAAAAAAAATTAATAAAATCTTCTTACTCCTAATATCCTTATTCTTTCAACTCACCAATATTTCCTTAAGACTATCGGGTGTATTCTCAGCACACTGCCATTCCAATTTACCCGCCTGACTTCGTTGTATCACTTCTTCATTGCTTACATCTTCGAAGGGTAATTTAGTGGCCTGTGTAAATAGTTCCCATACTACTACACCGAAAGCATAAATATCACTTTTGGTGGTATATTCATCTTCTTGTATGCATTCGGGTGCCAACCATCTTATGGGCAGTAGGGTGTTGCGATGTTTGAAATATTCACGGTTATATTTGTCTTTACTGAGAGCGGGATATGAAACCTTAACGATGAAATCACTGGAAATAATACAATTACGGGTGGCCAAGTCTCTGCAACAAGAAAGGTTATAAAAACCAGTTAAAAATTGTTTGAACATCAGTTCAAATACAGTTTTAGTTCGAATACAGTTCAATTCTATTTCAATTCTGCTCTAGTTCTGCTTTAATTCTGTTCTAGTTATATTCTAGTTCTGTTCTAGTTCTGTTCTAGTTTTGTTCTAGTTCTGTTCTAGTTCTGTTCTAGTTCTGTTCTAGTTCTGTTCTTGTTCTGTTCTAGTTCTATATTCTAGTTCTGTTCTAGTTCTGTTCTAGTTCTGTTCTAGTTCTGTTCTAGTTCTGTTCTAGTTCTGTTCTAGTTCTGTTCTAGTTTTTTTCTAGTTCTGTTCTAGTTCTGTTCTAGTTCTGTTCTAGTTCTGTTCTAGTTCTGTTCTAGTTCTGTTCTAGTTCTGTTCTAGTTCCGTTCTAGTTCTGTTCTAGTTCTGTTCTAGTTATGTTCTAGTTCTGTTCTAGTTCTGTTCTAGTTCTGTTCTAGTTCTATTCTAGTTCTATTCTAGTTCCGTTCTAGTTCTGTTCTAGTTCTGTTCAAGTTCTGTTCTAGTTCTGTTCTAGTTCTGTTCTAGTTATGTTCAAGTTCTGTTCTAGTTCTGTTCTAGTTCTGTTCTAGTTATGTTCTAGTTCTGTTCTAGTTCTGTTCTAGTTCTGTTCTAGTTCTGTTCTAGTTCTGTTCTAGTTCTGTTCTAGTTCTGTTCTAGTTCTGTTCTAGTTCTGTTCTAGTTCTGTTCTAGTTCTGTTCTAGTTCTGTTCTAGTTCTAGTTCTGTTCTAGTTCTGTTCTAGTTCTGTTCTAGTTCTGTTCTAGTTCTGTTCTACTTCTGTTCTAGTTCTGTTCTAGTTCTGTTCTAGTTCTGTTCTAGTTCTGTTCTAGTTCTGTTCTAGTTCTGTTCTGTTCTAGTTCTGTTCTAGTTGTTCTAGTTCTGTTCTAGTTCTGTTCTAGTTCTGTTCTAGTTCTGTTCTAGTTCAGTCCTAGCTCAGTTCTAGTTCAGTTCTAGTTCAGTTCTAGTTCAGTTCTAGTTCAGTTCTAGTTCAGTTCTAGTCAGTTCTAGTCAGTTCTAGTTCAGTTCTAGTTCAGTTCTAGTTCAGTTCTAGTTCAGTTCTAGTTCAGTTCTAGTTCAGTTCTAGTTCAGTTCTAGTTCAGTTCTAGTTCAGTTCTAGTTCAGTTCTAGTTCAGTTCTAGTTCAGTTCTAGTTCAGTTCTAGTTCAGTTCTAGTTCAGTTCTAGTTCAGTTCTAGTTCAGTTCTAGTTCAGTTCTAGTTCAGTTCTAGTTCAGTTCTAGTTCAGTTCTAGTTCAGTTCTAGTTCAGTTCTAGTTCAGTTCTAGTTCAGTTCTAGTTCAGTTCTAGTTCAGTTCTAGTTCAGTTCTAGTTCAGTTCTAGTTCAGTTCTAGTTCAGTTCTAATTCAGTTCTAGTTCAGTTCTATTTCTGTTCTAGTTCTGTTCTAATTCTGTTCTAGATCTGTTCTAGTTCCGTTCTAGTTCCGTTCTAGTTCCGTTCTAGTTCTGTTCTAGTTCTGTTCTAGTTCTGTTCTAGTTCTGTTCTAGTTCTGTTCTAGTTCTGTTCTAGTTCTGTTCTAGTTCTGTACTAGTTCTGTTCTAGTTCTGTTCTAGTTCTGTTCTAGTTCTGTTCTAGTTCTGTTCTAGTTCTGTTCTATTTCTGTTCTATTTCTGTTCTAGTTCTGTTCTAGTTCTGTTCTAGTTCTGTTCTAGTTCTGTTCTAGTTCTGTTCTAGTTCTGTTCTAGTTCTGTTCTGTTCTAGTTCTGTTCTAGTTCTGTTCTGTTCTAGTTCTGTTCTAGCTCTGTTCTAGTTCTGTTCTAGTTCTGTTCTAGTTCTGTTCTAGTTCTGTTCTAGTTCTGTTCTAGTTCTGTTCTAGTTCTGTTCTAGTTCTGTTCTAGTTCTGTTCTAGTTCTGTTCTAGTTCTGTTCTAGTTCTGTTCTAGTTCTGTTCTAGTTCTGTTCTAGTTTTGTTCTAGTTCTGTTCTAGTTCTGTTCTAGTTCTGTTCTAGTTCTGTTCTAGTTCTGTTCCAGTTCTGTTCTAGTTCTGTTCTAGTTCAGTTCTAGTTCAGTTCTAGTTCAATTCTAGTTTAGTTCTAATTCAGTTCTAGTTCAGTTCTATTTCTGTTCTAGTTCTGTTCTAATTCTGTTCTAGATCTGTTCTAGTTCCGTTCTATATCTGTTCTAGTTCCGTTCTAGTTCAGTTCTAGTTTAGTTCTAGTTCAGTTCTATTTCTGTTCTAGTTCTGTTCTAATTCTGTTCTAGATCTGTTCTAGTTCCGTTCTAGTTCTGTTCTAGTTCTGTTCTAGTTCTGTTCTAGTTCTGTTCTAGTTCTGTTCTAGTTCTGTTCTAGTTCTGTTCTAGTTCTGTTCTGTTCTAGTTCTGTTCTAGTTCTGTTCTAGTTCTGTTCTAGTTCTGTTCTAGTTCTGTTCTAGTTCTGTTCTAGTTCTGTTCTAGTTCTGTTCTAGTTCTGTTCTAGTTTTGTTCTGTTCTAGTTCTGTTCTAGTTCTGTTCTAGTTATGTTCTAGTTCTGTTCTAGTTTTGTTCTGTTCTAGTTCTGTTCTAGTTTTGTTCTGTTTTATTTCTGCTCTAGTTCTTTTCTTGTTAAATTCTAGTCCAGTTTTATTTTACTTACTTGTGTATAAACCTTGCTCTATATATAGCATCCATGCCTCTGGCTATTTGATAAGCAACAGCCAAGACCTGCCCAGTCTGTAGTGGTGGTGGTGAGGAGGAATTTGTGGAAGTATTGACTTTGCCAGCGGTGGCCAATAAAAATTGCTTGAGATCACCCTATAAATCAAAAAGGTAAGCCATAATTAGATTCTATGGTTCATTAAAAACCCTTCAAATTTGAACTCACCCAATCAGTGTATTCCAAAACCATATAGTGAGGATCCTTTTCGCGACACAAACCATATAAACGCACTACTCCCTTGTGCGTTAAAGTGCGGAACATTTCGATTTGTCGCCTAAACTCTTGGCAAGCATTTTCATCCTTTACCTTATTTAAAGCCTTCACCATAACTAATTTATATTCATCTGAATTGGCATTACCCTGAGCATCTCCTTCACTGCTGCAGGTTTCCTGTTCTTCTTTGATTTCTTCTATATCATCCATGGAAGTTTTGGATCTTCTCTTTTCCACTGTAGTAGAAGTGGTTGCTGCTGAACCATTGCCATTATCACTGTTACTATTTTTCTCAGTATCGGTGTCTTTGTCATCGGTCTGTTTGATGAGTGAGGTTTTAATTTTACCCACAAATACATCGCCGAATTCACCGCGACCCACTTGTAGCAGTTCACTTATACCCGAGCGAGGAAAACTTAATTGATCATAGACATTGGACTTTTTGGAAGTTTTTGAATGATTACTGCAGGCGGTATCATCAGATTTTTGGGCATCATGTCCAACGTTACCCTTTGGATTATTGTTGCCATTTGCTTTACGTGTTTTGGCACTTTTGTTCTCCGATAAACAGGGTTCATTCTCAGCTAACTTATCACCCTCACCAGCTTCAGGATTGGCTTCATTAAGACGGGCTTTGCGAGCCTGACGTCTATAGCGGCACCAAATCATCAGACCCACTACCAAGATTATATAAGCAAAGGCTACCGACATGGTGATTAAAACGGCGCGAGTAATAAGAAAACCCTCCTGTTCTCCTTCGCCCAAAGGAAAGCCATCGGCAGCTGGAATATTAAGAATTTGACATTTAAAATTTGAGATTCAAATTTTTCTCTATGTTATAAAACTTACGTTTCACTATAAATCTCACTTCCTCTCTCTTCAGACCCGCACTATTGCCAATAGTACAACCATAACTACCCTCATCTTCCATCTGTACATTACGTATTTCCAAGGTGCCATTCTCTAAAAATCTAAATCTCTCCCTATCCGTATTATTCTCACTTAAATACTCCAAATCTTTATCCCATTGTATGGTGGGTTTGGGATCTCCCGTGGCCTGACAATGCATAATAGCCACACCAGATTCAGCACTTTCGATAGGTCCTTCAGGAGCGACCAGAAAACGTGGAGCCACCACTACATTTATGCTAACGGTGGCATTAATTTGTCCTTGACTACTTGAAGCCATACAGGTGTAGTTGCCGCGATGCTCAGCTGACACATTTTTAAAGGTTAAAGTACCATTTATGTCCTCTAGAGAATCGGGTAAGTCTTCATTGAAATCCTGGAAAAAAGAAGAAATAAACGGGGTGAGTAAGGGCAAAAGAATTGAGGGGCTTAAACGTTTTGAGAGGTGACATTATCGAATCGAAATACACTGGAATTTAACATATTATAACTGGAATATATAATGTTTAAATTGCATTACAATCGAAATATAATGAATGACAACACATTATAATCAGATTATAATTTATTAAAACATATTATAAGCGGAAAATAATGTATTATAACTGATTATAATCGGAATATAATGCATTAAATTCCTCATAATTGAATTATAATGTATTCAAACGCATTACAATCGTATTATAATGTATTTAAATGTATTATAATCATATTATAATGTATACAAATACATTATAATCGTATTATAATGTATTCAAATGCATTATAATCGTATTATAATGTATTATAATCATATTATAATGTATTCAAATGCATTATAATCGTATTATAATGTATTCAAATGCATTATAATAGTATTATAATGTATTTAAATGCATTATAATCGTATTATAATGTATTCAAATTTATTATAATTGTATTATAATGTATTAGAATGCATTATAATCGTATTATAATGTATTCAAATGCATTATAATAGTACTATAATGTATTCAAATGCACTATAATCCCATTATAATGTATTGAGATGCTTTATAATCGGAATATAATGCATTATTACACATTATAATCGAAATAAAATATATTAAAATACATTATAATCGAAATATAATGTATTATAACACATTATAATCGGAATATAATATAATAAAATACATTATAATCAGAATATAATGTATTCAAATGCACTATAATCGCATTATAATGTATTACAGTGCATTATAATTGGAATATAATGCATTATAACACATTATAATCGGAATATAATGTATTATAACACATTATAATCGGAATATAATGTATTAAAACACATTATAATCAGAATATAATGTGTTCAAATGCATTATAATCAGAATATAATGTGTTCAAATGCATTATAATTGGAATCTAATGTAATCGAATACATTGTAATAGGATTTTAATGCTTAAAAATACATTATAATCGAAATATAATGCATTCTAACACATTATAATCAAAATATAATGCATTATGTAGCATAATAATTAGAATACAAAGCCTTTACAACACTTTAAAATCAAATTATAATGTTATTTATCCCTTTAAATTTAATACATTTAATACTTAAACTCTTAAATCTTAGTATTACTGCAACACCTTCCATTTTTTTTCTTAATTAGACTGGATTACTATGTTCCTAACCAAGAAAAAAAAAGGTACAAACCAAAGTAATATTAGGATTTTTTTTCTATATAGTTTTACTAGTTTTTTAATATTTCCTTTTTTTTCTACAAAAAAAAACGAATTTTTGCAGAAATGCCCACTGGTCATTGACTTTATTTGTTTGTGAAATAAAATTCCATTGCATACTTCAACAACAACGAGTATTAGTATGTTTTTCATATAAGTGGTATAAAATACTCCACTAAGCTCTTTAGGTTTTTTTTAGCCATTTTTTATGTTTCTTACTCGGTACGAGTATTTTACATAATATCTTTAAGTACGTTGTTCAAATGAAACTAATTTTGTTAGATTTTTATTATATTTTTTTCTGCATTATTCCAGTTGTTTGCAGTTTATTTGCCAAACTACCCTTAAGTAGTTTTCTATAATGGAGAAAGACAGTGGTTAAGAAGTCAAAAGTTCGCTTCTATTATAAAAAAATGTTCTTTAGAAAATTTTCTTTAAAAAGGTCACTTTATTACATGAAAATCGTGTCCATTTGACTCCTAATTTCTTTTAAAAATTCTTAACAAACCACTGTCTCACTTATCACCCTCTATCCCAATTCTCCTAGTGTTGTAATACTACAACAAATAAACCAAAACTAGTGTATTAACTTTAACTACAACAAAAGACAAACTTATTTTTATGTTCCCTTCTATATTCCACCATTTTCTACTTACCTTAAGCCATTTAACTTGTGGTGCTGGTGTTCCCTGTGCCTTACAATGTACTTTGCCCACCGAACCCAATTCGAGATTCTTCGAAGTAGGTTGTGGCATGAATTTCAATTGTTCAATGACTTGCAATTCACCCGGCTCAGAAGTGGTGGGACGATAGCCTTCTACAACGATTTGACACACATATTGGCCAGCATCACTCGCAATAACACTGGTAAATATTAAGGAGCCATTCTCCTTGGCTATCGAGACACGAACATCTTCGCGTAACATGGGATCCTTATTGGATTCTACTAAACGTTGATCATTTGCCTCTCCGGCCACATTAATTTGTCGAAAGAATTTACCATCTTTGTGCCATTTGAGTATAACATCGGAGGCTTGTTTTTGTGAATTGCTATAGGCACAAGTTAATTCGGCAGCATCATTCTCTTTTACTACTACTTTTTTGGCAGGACCTTGAGTAATTTTCACCTCAGCTTGGGGTAATTTATCATCATCTCCTC
Organism: Lucilia sericata; assembly: GCF_015586225.1. Classification (NCBI taxonomy): domain Eukaryota; kingdom Metazoa; phylum Arthropoda; class Insecta; order Diptera; family Calliphoridae; genus Lucilia; species Lucilia sericata. Next base: position 43,893 of record NW_023995612.1, on the reverse strand, counting down.
CTCGTTTGTCGCGACAAAGAAACATATTTTTCATACTTTCCGGCATAATATAGTTTTTCTTAAGTCTTGGTATACAATTGCGTGAAGATTCGGTATGTTCCGATTTTGCCGAGGCCCATTTTAATATATAACCTTTACGACTGATAACACGTCCAGCAGCATTGGCGGCTATACAACGATAAAGGCCAGCATCTAAATTACTGGGATTGTGTATGACGAGGCGATTTTCTTGCAATTCTATATTTTTTAAAGAACTAAGTTTTTCGCTATTGCGAAACCATTCGATTTCGAGTAGACCATCACCTGAGGAGGCTTCTACATGGCACTTAAGTATAACTTCATGAGGACGATTGCTTAACAGTTGTACGGAAGCCGATTGGATCCCTGAAAAGAAAAAAGTTGAATGGTAAGATGGAGATTCTAAAACGATAAATGATTTATTTATGGGACTAAAACATAGACCGAACTATAGTTTGGGCAATTATCCTTATTTAAGGATTGACTACCGTCTGGACTGTAGACTATAGTATGGAGTACAATATAGTCTGTGCTATAGACAGTAGATTAGACTATAGTCGAGACAATAGCTTAGACCAAAACCTGGACCATAGAGCAGACTAAAGTCTCGAATATAGAAAGTACTATAGGAAAGGCCATAATCTGGCCTATAGAAAAGACTATATACAAGACTATAGCATGGACTATAAACAAGCCTATAGTCTGGACTATAGACAAGACTATAGACGAGACAATAGTCTGGACTATAGACAAGATTATAGTCTGGACTATAGACAATACTATAGTCTGGGCTATAGGCAAGACTATATTCTGGACTATAGACAAGACTATAGTCTGGACTATAGACAAGACTATAGTCTGGACTACAGACAAATCTATAATCTGGACTATAGACAAGACTATAGTCTGGACTATAGAGAAGTCTATAGTCTGGACTATAGACAAGACTATAGTCTGGACTGTAGACAAGACCATAGTCTGGACTGAAGACAAGACCATAGTCTGGACTATAGACAAGACTACAGTCTGGACTATAGACAAGAATATAGTATGGACAATAGACAAGACTATAGACAAGACTATAGTCTGGACTATAAACTAGACTATAGTCTGGACTATAAACTAGACTATAGTCTGGACTATATACTAGACTATAGTCTGGACTATAAACTAGACTATAGTCTGGACTATAGACAAAACTATAGTCTGGACTATAGATCAGACTATAGTCTGGACTATAGACAAGACTATAGTCTGTACTATAGACAAGACTATAGTCTGGACTATAGAGAAGACTATAGTCTAGGCTATAGACAAGACTATAGTCTGGACTATAGACAAGACTATAGTCTGGACTATAGACAAGACTATAGTCTGGACTATAGACAAAACTATAGTCTGGACTATAGTCAAGACTATAGTCTGGACTACAGACAAGACTATAGTCTAGACTACAGACAAGACTATAGGCTGGACTGTAGACAAGACCATAGTCTGGACTATAAACAAAACTATAGACAAGACTACAGTCTGGACTATAGACAGGTCTATAGACAAGACTATAGTCTAGACAAGAGACAAGACTATAGTATGGACAATAGACAAGACTATAGTCTGGACTATAGACAAAACTATAGTCTGGACTATAGACTAGACTATAGTCCGGACTATAAACTAGACTATAGTCTGGACTATAGACAAAACTATAGTCTGGACTATAGACAAAACTATAGTCTGGACTATAGACAAAACTATAGTCTGGACTATAGACAAAACTATAGTCTGGACTATAGACAAAACTATAGTCTGGACTATAGACAAAACTATAGTCTGGACTATAGATCAGACTATAGTCTGGACTACAGACAAGACTATAGTCTGGACTATAGACAAAACTATAGTCTGGACTATAGACAAGACTATAGTCTGGGCTATAGACAAGACTATAGTCTGGGCTATAGACAAGACTATAGTCTGGACTATAGACAAGACTATAGTCTGGACTATAGACAAGACTATAGTCTGGACTATAGACAAAACTATAGTCTGGACTATAGACAAAACTATAGTCTGGCCTATAGACAAGACTATAGTCTGGACTATAGACAAGACTATAGTCTGGACTATAGACAAGACTATAGACAAGACTATAGTCTAGACTATAGACTAGACTATAGTCTAGACTATAGACTAGGCTATAGTCGGAACTATAGTCTGCACTATAGTCTGCATTATAATCTGGACTATAGACTAGACTATAAGCTATACTATAGTGTGGACTATAGACTAGATTTCTCCTTTTCTAGTCTATAGTCCACACTATAGTATAGCTTATAGTCTAGTCTATAGTCAAGATTATAATGCAGACTATAGTGCATATATGCTTTAAAATGTTGTTTTAAATATTTTGGCCTAAAATTTAAAACAAATATCTACTTAAAGTATCTTATCTGTTACAATTCACAATTTAAAATTGTTTTCCTCTAATTTAAACGCTTATTCCAGGTTTTGGATTTAAGAATTTAAAGACAAAAACCTAACAAACACTTGAGTTTGAACTTCGAAACAAGCAAGAACAACGACAGCAACAACAACAAAAGTAGCAAGCATGTTTGCAGCCACAAAATTCTACAGATCTGTCCCTTCTCTGTCCCCCTCAAATGTAGCATATTCATATGTTTCGTGTTAGTTGTATGTATGTACATATGTCGTGTAGCTCTCTATACAAATTTTGTCTACACTTTTGCATAGAAAATTTGTTTAAGCGTACAATAAATTGCACTTAATGCATTTCCATAACAATCGTAAATGTTGTCATGAATTTTACAATTTACTGCAGGCTAGAAATTCATTTATTTGTATGAAATACTACAGAAAAAAAAAACACAATTCAAATCTAGAAAATATGCAAAACGAACGAATTGTATAGAAAAGTTTCTTTGCAAATAAATGCCAAGCTGAACAGAGAAAAAAAATGAGAAAACTCTTAAAACTAACAACATTTTCAGTAAATGTAAACTCTACATCCGCTCCTCTATGCAACCAACAAACCATCTATACAACCAACCAACCATCCATCCATTCGTCTATCCCTCTTAAATCTGTACCAAACAGTGATCGACAGAAAGAGAACTTGTTAACCAGACATATTAAAAAAGCTATTTCACAAGCTTTCAAATATCTTTAGACTCGGCCTCTGCTGTCTAGAAATGCCGCTTGTTGCTGTAATGTTGTTGCTGTTGGTTGTTGTAAAACACAACCAGCCTAGAGTTTTGTGGGGAAGTAAGTAGAATGACATGAGGAATTTTTAAATAGTATTTATTTCAGCAGACAAAAGTATGCAAAAATATTTAAGAAATAATTGTTGCAAATGAGAGAAAATGTTATTTGCTGTAGAACGGAAAAAATTCTTCTTTAAGTATTTAAAGTGTTTTGAAAGCGTTTAAAGAAGGGAGCGATATTAAATGAACGGAAAGTTTAAAACACTGAAAGAATAGTTCCTTAAAAATGGTAGGATACTGAGCGTATAGTTTAGTATATAGTCCAGACTATAGTCTAGTATATACTTCAGATTTTATTCTATAAACAATTGCATATTCTAGAGTACAAACTATAAACTTATCTATAGTCTAGAATATAGACAAGTTTTGTATATATTCTAAACTATAGTCTTGTATATAATCCAGACTATAGTCTTGTCTATAGTCCAGACTATAGTCTTGTCTATAGTACAAACTATAGTCTTGTCTATAGTACAAACTATAGTCTTGTCTATAGTCCAGACTATAGTCTTGTCTATAGTTTAGACTATAGTCTTGTCTATAGTCCAGACTATAGTCTTGTCTATAGTCCAGACTATAGTCTTGTCTATAGTCCAGACTATAGTCTTGTCTATAGTCCAGACTATAGTCTTGTCTATAGTCCAGACCATAGTCCAGACTATAGTCTTGTCTATAGTCCAGACTATAGTCTTGTCTATAGTCCAGACTATAGTCTTGTCTATAGTCCAGACTATAGTCTTGTCTATAGTCCAGACTATAGTATTGTCTATAGTCCAGACTATAGTCTTGTCTATAGTCCACACTATAGTCTTGTCTATAGTCCAGACTATAGTCTTGTCTATAGTCTTGTCTATAGTCCAGACTATAGTCTTGTCTATAGTCCAGACTATAGTCTTGTCTAAAGTCAGACTATAGTCTTGTCTATAGTCCAGACTATAGTCTTATCTATAGTCCAGACTATAGTCTTATCTATAGTCTTGTCTATAGTTCAGACTATAGTCTTGTCTATAGTCCAGACTATAGTCTTGTCTATAGTCCAGACTATAGTCTTGTCTATAGTCCAGACTATAGTCTTGTCTATAGTCCAGACTATAGTCTTGCCTATAGTCCAGACTATAGTCCAGACTATAGTCTTGTCTATAGTCCAGACTATAGTCCAGACTATAGTCTTGTCTATAGTCCAGACTATAGTCTTGTCTATAGTCCAGACTATAGTCTTGTCTATAGTGCAGACTATAGTCTTGTCTATAGTCCAGACTATAGTCTTGTCTATAGTCCAGACTATAGTCTTGTCTAAAGTCAGACTATAGTCTTGTCTATAGTCCAGACTATAGTCTTATCTATAGTCCAGACTATAGTCTTATCTATAGTCCAGACTATAGTCTTGTCTATAGTCCAGACTATAGTCTTGTCTATAGTCCAGACTATAGTCTTGTCTATAGTCCAGACTATAGTCTTGTCTATAGTCCAGACTATAGTCTTGTCTATAGTCCACACTATAGTCTTGTCTATAGTCCAGACTATAGTCCAGACTATAGTCTTGTCTATAGTCCAGACTATAGTCTTGTCTATAGTCCAGACTATAGTCTTGTCTATAGTGCAGACTATAGTCTTGTCTATAGTCCAGACTATAGTCTTGTCTATAGTCCAGACTATAGTCTTGTCTAAAGTCAGACTATAGTCTTGTCTATAGTCCAGACTATAGTCTTATCTATAGTCCAGACTATAGTCTTGTCTATAGTCCAGACTATAGTCTTGTCTATAGTCCAGACTATAGTCTTGTCTATAGTCCAGACTATAGTCTTGTCTATAGTCCAGACTATAGTCTTGTCTATAGTCCAGACTATAGTCTTGTCTATAGTCCAGACTATAGTCTTGTCTATAGTCCAGACTATAGTCTTGTCTATAGTCCAGACTATAGTCCAGACTATAGTCTTGTCTATAGTCCAGACTATAGTCTTGTCTATAGTCCAGACTATAGTCCAGACTATAGTCTTGTCTATAGTGCAGACTATAGTCTTGTCTATAGTCCAGACTATAGTCTTGTCTATAGTCCAGACTATAGTCTTGTCTATAGTCCAGACTATAGTCTTGTCTAAAGTCAGACTAGTCTTATCTATAGTCCAGACTATAGTCTTATCTATAGTCCAGACTATAGTCTTGTCTATAGTCCAGACTATAGTCTTGTCTATAGTCCAGACTATAGTCTTGTCTATAGTCCAGACTATAGTCTTGTCTATAGTCCAGACTATAGTCTTGTCTATAGTCTTGTCTATAGTCCAGACTATAGTCCAGACTATAGTCTTGTCTATAGTCCAGTCTATATTCTTGTCAATAGTCCAGTCTATAGTCTTGTCAATAGTCCAGATTATAGTATTGTCTATTGTCCAGACTATAGTCTTGTCTATAGTCTATGGTCTAGTCTATAGTCCAGACTTTAGTCTAGTCTATAGTCCAGACTTTAGTCTAGCCTATAGTCCAGACTTTAGTCTAGTCTATAGTCCAAACTATAGTTTTGTCTATAGTTCACACTATAGTCTAGCCTATAGTCCACACTATAGTCTAGCCTATAGTCCACACTATAGTCTTGTCTACAGTCCAAACTAGTCTATGATCTCTAGACAGACTGTGATTACCCTAAATAATAAAAATATTGTGTATGACTATCAGTGGTGACACCTTTCCTCCTAAAATGCACATTGCACTTCATTCTATCCAAGTGTGTATATTTTTGTTATCAAAACTATTACTTTCAAAAGCCGCCTTTATTTGCTAAAGTTTTTACCGACACTTCGGTTTACTTTTTTCGTCAATATTATCTATAAAATTGATAAGAGTTGAAAGACAGTATATTGAACACCTTTGATCAAAAACATGGTATTATTTTTTGCTTTACAAGTGGTTTATTTGGGAGTAAGATATAATCTAGTTTTGTATAAGACAATAAGAGTTATTCATTAAAATTTTGTCTAGGTGGACAAGTGTCAAAATTAATTTTTTTATAAATTTCGGAAAGAAAAAGCTTTAAAGCGAGAAAAAGCAAAGATTTAATAAAATTTTTCTGTCGAAAAAAATATTGAAGTTTGGGGGGAATTTAAGAAAATATATATTAATATTTTTAAAAAAATGTTTATACTTCTAATAGATCATGTTGTTGTCTATGATACTAAACAAAAATATTTAACGATTTCGGTTTAAACTCAATTTTCTGGAGTTTTTTATAAAACACAAAAATTTTGAATAAAAATTTTATTTACATTCAATGAAAACACAAAAATGTGGTTTTAAATTAAACTAATTATATCTAAGGGAAATATTTTTTTAACCAAAATGTTTTTTTTCCTCCAAAAAACAACAACATCTATTAGAATAACAAAAACTCACGTTTCATACGTTCAAATGGGGAAACAATTTGTTGCAAGTATGTCGAACAAGAAAATTGATTTGAGTGTTGAAAGATCTAACAAATTGTTGTTTATATAACAAACTTCTAATATTAAGGTGTGCGTGAGTAAATGTTAAAGTGTGTGAACATGTGTGTCTGTATGTGTGAGGAAAAGTAAGCATGTGTTTAGTTATTTCGATGTGTGATTTGATTAGTGTTTGTTTAATAGCAACCAGAACACACACATAAAAATAACAACAATTGTTTTGTTTACATTCTGTAAATAATAGACAAACACAGCAACAAACACCCAAAACTCTGTTAATAAAAACCCCAAATTAATAAAGAAAAAAGTAGTAAAATTTTTAAAGAAAATTTTTGATTAGATTACATTGAACAAAATTTTCTATTTACAATTTTGGGTAAAAATTTATTACTTTATTTACATTTGTTGAGAAAAAGAAAAAAAAAAACATAAAAAATATTTTAGAATTTAATTAATTTATCATTTGGGTTTAATGGAATTGTGTCAATAATAAATAAAATGAATTCTTTTTTCAGAGATTTTCAAACAAAACCAAAAGATAAATTATGTGAGGTAATAAAATCATTTCATAAATTTAGAAAAATTAATGACAAATTTTTTAAACTCAAATCGTAAAATATTCTTTTACCGAATAATGGACCATATCTAGAACTAACAAGAACTTGTTATAATTCAGTTCTATTTTAGTTCTAGTTCTGACCTGATCTAGTTCTGTTAGTTCTGTTCTAGTTCTGTTCTAGTTCTGTTCTAGTTCTGTTCTAGTTCTGTTCTAGTTCTGTTCTAGTTCTGTTCTAGTTCTGTTCTAGTTCTGTTCTAGTTCTGTTCTAGTTCTGTTCTAGTTCTGTTCTAGTTCTGTTCTAGTTCTGTTCTAGTTCTGTTCTAGTTCTGTTCTAGTTCTGTTCTAGTTCTGTTCTAGTTCTGTTCTAGTTCTGTTCTAGTTCTGTTCTAGTTCTCTTCTAGTTCTGTTCTAGTTCTGTTCTAGTTCTGTTCTAGTTCTGTTCTAGTTCAGTTCTAGTTCTGTTCTAGTTCTGTTCTAGTTCTGTTCTAGTTCTGTTCTAGTTCTGTTCTAGTTCTTTTCTAGTTCTGTTCTAGTTCTGTTCTAGTTCTGTTCTAGTTCTGTTCTAGTTCTGTTCTAGTTCTGTTCTAGTTCTGTTCTAGTTCTGTTCTAGTTCTGTTCTAGTTCTGTTCTAGTTCTGTTCTAGTTATGTTCTAGTTCTGTTCTAGTTCTGTTCTAGTTCTGTTCAAGTTCTGTTCTAGTTCTGTTCTAGTTCTGTTCTAGTTCTGTTCTAATTTTAGCTCTGTTCCTGTTCTGTTCTAGTTCTGTTCTAGTTCTGTTCTAGTTCTGTTCTAGTTCTGTTCTAGTTCTGTTCTAGTTCTGTTCTAGTTCTGTTCTAGTTCTGTTCTAGTTCTGTTCTAGTTCTGTTCTAGTTCTGTTCTAGTTCTATTCTAGTTCTGTTCTAGTTCTGTTCTAGTTTCTGTTCTAGTTCTGTTCTAGTTCTGTTCTAGTTCTGTTCTAGTTCTGTTCTAGTTCTGTTCTAGTTCTGTTCTAGTTCTGTTCTAGTTCTGTTCTAGTTCTGTTCTAGTTCTGTTCTAGTTCTGTTCTAGTTCTGTTCTAGTTCTGTTCTAGTTCTGTTCTAGTTCTGTTCTAGTTCTGTTCTAGTTCTGTTCTAGTTCTGTTCTAGTTCTGTTCTAGTTCTGTTCTAGTTCTGTTCTAGTTCTGTTCTAGTTCTGTTCTAGTTCTGTTCTAGTTTCTAGTTCTGCTCTAGTTCTGTTCTAGTTCTGTTCTAGTTCTGTTCTAGTTCTGTTCTAGTTCTGTTCTAGTTCTGTTCTAGTTCTGTTCTAGTTCTGTTCTAGTTCTGTTCTAGTTCTGTTCTAGTTCTGTTCTAGTTCTGTTCTAGTTCTGTTCTAGTTCTGTTCTAGTTCTGTTCAAGTTCTGTTCTACTTCTGTTCTAGTTCTGTTCTAGTTCTGTTCTAGTTCAGTTCTAGTTCAGTTCTAGTTCTGTTCTAGTTCTGTTCTAGTTCAGTTCTAGTTATGTTCTAGTTCTGTTCTAGTTCTGTTCTAGTTCTGTTCTAGTTCTGTTCTAGTTCTGTTCTAGTTCTGTTCTAGTTCTGTTCTAGTTCTGTTCTAGTTCTGTTCTAGTTCTGTTCTAGTTCTGTTCTAGTTCTGTTCTAGTTCTGTTTCTAGTTCTGTTCTAGTTCTGTTCTAGTTCTGTTCTAGTTCTGTCTAGTTCTGTTCTAGTTCTGTTCTAGTTCTGTTCTAGTTCTGTTCTAGTTCTGTTCTAGTTCTGTTCTAGTTCTTCTAGTTCTGTTCTAGTTCTGTTCTAGTTCTGTTCTAGTTCTGTTCTAGTTCTGTTCTAATTTTAGCTCTGTTCAAGTTCTGTTCTACTTCTGTTCTAGTTCTGTTCTAGTTCTGTTCTAGTTATGTTCTAGTTCTGTTCTAGTTCTGTTCTAGTTCTGTTCAAGTTCTGTTCTAGTTCTGTTCTAGTTCTGTTCTAGTTCTGTTCTAGTTCTGTTCTAAATTTTAGCTCTGTTCCTGTTCCTGTTCTAGTTCTGTTCTAGTTCTGTTCTAGTTCTGTTCTAGTTCTGTTCTAGTTCTGTTCTAGTTCTGTTCTAGTTCTGTTCTAGTTCTGTTCTAGTTCTGTTCTAGTTCTGTTCTAGTTCTGTTCTAGTTCTGTTCTAGTTCTGTTCTAGTTCTGTTCTAGTTCTGTTCTAGTTCTGTTCTAGTTCTGTTCTAGTTCTGTCTGTTCTAGTTCTGTTCTAGTTCTGTTCTAGTTCTGTTCTAGTTCTGTTCTAGTTCTGTTCTAGTTTCTGTTCTAGTTCTGTTCTAGTTCTGTTCTAGTTCTGTTCTAGTTCTGTTTCGAGTTCTGTTCTAGTTCTGTTTCTAGTTCTGTTCTAGTTTCTGTTCTAGTTCTTTGTTCTAGTTCTGTTCTAGTTCTGTTCTAGTTCTGTTCTAGTTCTGTTCTAGTTTCTGTTCAAGTTCTGTTCTACTTCTGTTCTAGTTCTGTTCTAGTTCTGTTCCGTTCTGTTCAGTCAGTTCTAGTTATGTTCTGTTCTGTTCTAGTTCTGTTCTAGTTCTGTTCTAGTTCTGTTCTAGTTCTGTTCTAGTTCTGTTCGAGTTCTGTTCTAGTTCTGTTCTAGTTCTGTTCTAGTTCTGTTCTAGTTCTGTTCTAGGTTTGTTCTAGTTCTGTTCTAGTTCTGTTCTAGTTCTGTTCTAGTTCTGTTCTAGTTCTGTTCTAGTTCTGTCTAGTTCTGTTCTAGTTCTGTTCTAGTTTGTTCTAGTTCTGTTTAGTGTTCTAGTTCTGTTCTAGTTCTGTTCTAGTTCTGTTCTAGTTCTGTTCTAGTTCTGTTCTAGTTCTGTTCTAGTTCTGTTCTAGTTCTGTTCTAGTTCTGTTCTAGTTCTGTTCTAGTTCTGTTCTAGTTCTGTTCTAGTTCTGTTCTAGTTCTGTTCTAGTTCTGTTCTAGTTCTGTTCTAGTTCTGTTCTAGTTCTGTTCTAGTTCTGTTCTAGTTCTGTTCTAGTTCTGTTCTAGTTCTGTTTCTAGTTCTGTTCTAGTTCTGTTTCTAGTTCTTTCGTTATGTTCTAGTTCTGTTCTAGTTCTGTTCTAGTTCTGTTCTAGTTCTGTTCTAGTTCTGTTCTAGTTCTGTTCTAGTTCTAGTTCTGTTCTAGTTCTGTTCTAGTTCTGTTCTAGTTCTGTTCTAGTTCTGTTCTAGTTCTGTTCTAGTTCTGTTCTAGTTCTGTTCTGTTCTGTTCTGTTCTGTTCTGTTCTAGTTCTGTTCTAGTTCTGTTCTAGTTCTGTTCTAGTTCTGTTCTAGTTCTGTTCTAGTTCTGTTCTAGTTCTGTTCTAGTTCTGTTCTAGTTCTGTTCTAGTTCTGTTCTAGTTCTGTTCTAGTTCTGTTCTAGTTCTGTTCTAGTTCTGTTCTAGTTCTGTTCTAGTCTGTTCTAGTTCTGTTCTAGTTCTGTTCTAGTTCTGTTCTAGTTCTGTTCTAGTTCTGTTCTAGTTATGTTCTAGTTATGTTCTAGTTCTGTTCTAGTTCTGTTCTAGTTCTGTTCTAATTCTGTTCTAGTTAATTCTGTTCTAGTTCTAATTCTGTTCTAGTTCTAATTCTGTTCTAGTTCTAGTTCTGTTCTAGTTCTGTTCTAGTTCTGTTCTAGTACTGTTCTAGTTCTGTCTGGTTCTGTTCTAGTTCTGTTCTAGTTCTGTTCTAGTTCTGTTCTAGTTCTGTTCTAGTTCTGTTCTAGTTCTGTTCTAGTTCTTTCTATTCGTTCTAGTTCTGTTCTAGTTCTGTTCTAGTTCTGTTCTAGTTTTGTTCTATGTTCTGTTCTAGTTCTGTTCTAGTTCTGTTCTAGTTCGTTCTAGTTCTGTTCTAGTTCTGTTCTAGTTCTGTTCTAGTTCTGGTTCTAGTTCTGTTCTAGTTCTGTTCTAATTCTGTTCTAGTTCTTTTCTAGTTCTGTTCTAGTTCTGTTCTAGTTTCTGTTCTAGTTCTGTTCTAGTTCTGTTCTAATTCTGTTCTAGTTCTTTTCTAATTCTGTCTAGATTTCTAGTTCCTGTTCTAGTTCTGTTCTAGTCTGTTCTAGTTCTGTTCTAGTCCTGTTCTAGTTCTGTTCTAGTTCTGTTCTAGTTCTGTTCTAGTTCTGTTCTAGTTCTGTTCTAGTTCTGTTCTAGTTCTGTTCTAGTTCTGTTCTAGTTCTGTTCTAGTTCTGTTCTAGTTCTGTTCTAGTTCTGTCTAGTTTGTTTCTAGTTCTGTTCTAGTTATGTTCTAGTTCTGTTCTAGTTCTGTTTCGTTCTGTCTAGTTCCAGTTCTGTTCTAGTTATGTTCTAGTTCTGTTCTAGTTCTGTTCTATTACTGTTCTAGTTCTGTTCTGTTCTAATTTTGTTCTAGTTCTGTTCTAGAACTAAAGACCCTACAGGCTCCTTAATATTATTTCTGTTTAAAATTTTTCAATTTTTAATATCAGCAGGTTTTTTTTCCAAAAGATAGACAGACTGACTGACAGACAGACAATCACACTTGTGTATACAAATTGAATGTGACTGAGTCAGAGTCAGAGAGAAATCATGACTGTGACTGTAACTGAGGCCAGTCACAGTATAAATCAGTAGGAGCATATGATTGTCTGTGTGTGTGATGAGAGGGTGGTTGGGTTGTTTGTTATGTTTCTGGCTCTTGGGTTTTGAATTTATTCTACAACTCCTTGTTTGGGTTGGCAAAGTGGTTGATAATGTTTAACCAGTCTGTGTAACAAATAATAATAAAAACAACAACAGCAGCAGCAAGTATAAAAGCTATAGCAGCAATAACACAGCAGCAACAACAACAACTACAATAACAACAACCCTTATATTTGTGATAGACTTCAAATTTAACTTTCACCATTGACTTGTTTCATTTTCCCTGGTGCTGCTGTGTTTTGCTGTTCCTGCTCCTGCTGCCTCATGCTTTTTCTCACAACAACAACGACAACATCGTCATTATCATCCACATGTTGATGATTATGATGTTGTTGTTTTGTACATTATTTTTTTTTTTGCAAACTGGTTGTTGGGTTTAAAGTTATACGTTGGCTGGAGTTATTGAGGCAGTTGTATAAAGGAATGTTTTCTTCATATTTTACATTACGATCTTTCTGGTTTTCAAAAAAGTTTTCATTCTTTAGATTTACTGTTTTGTGTAAAAAATAACAACAACAACCTTCGCTTGTCTAGCATATTTGTTGGCGTTGATTGTCTACACTGCTCAAGGGGGGAGATTTTAATATTGTAGATGACTTTTTTTGTTTCTTGCAACTGAAAAAATATACATACGTACTGAGAAAAAGATATAATTTAAAAAAAATTAAAATAAATGTACATTTATCTTTAACTAGATGAAAAAAATGTGAAAAACATATTAAATTTGTTTATTTCATTTTCAAGTTTGGCAATGTTACTTTTTCTATTCCACCTGCTGTAAAGAAGTTTTTATTTAATAAGGTTTTCGTTTTAATTGAAAAAAATTGAGTTAACGAAAAAGTTTTTGGCAGAAGATATAAAGAAGTAGAAAGATATTTTGGTAATTGTTTTTTTTTTATAAAAAGAGCTAATAGATTAAAAAAAGCCTATAAGAAACTTGAGGAAAAGTTATTTTTTAAATAATTAAAAAAAATTTGTATAATTGGGAGGAATGTTAAATAGTTTTAGATATATTGAAAGATAATAACTTAAACTAAGTATTAATAAATTTAAAAATAAATAAAATTTATTATCATGTATTTTTTCAATTGGAAACAAAATCTATGTTTTGAAGATAAATATTAAAAATTTTTGGCAATTTGGAAGGAACTGAACTAGAACAGAAGTAGAACAGAACTAGAACAGAACTAGAACAGAACTAGAACAGAACTAGAACAGAACTAGAACAGAACTAGAACAGAACTAGAACAGAACTAGAACAGAACTAGAACAGAACTAGAACAGAACTAGAACAGAACTAGAACAGAACTAGAACAGAACTAGAACAGAACTAGAACAGAACTAGAACAGAACTAGAACATAACTAGAACTAGAACAGAACTAGAACAGAACTAGAACAGAACTAGAACAGAACTAGAACAGAACTAGAACAGAACTAGAACAGAACTAGAACAGAACTAGAACAGAACCAGAACTAGAACCAGAACTAGAACAGAACTAGAACAGAACTAAAATAGATCTAGAACTAGAATAGATCTAGAACTAGAACAGAACTAGAACAGAACTAGAACAGAACTAGAACAGAACTAGAACAGAACTAGAACAGAACTAGAACGAACGAACTAGAACAGAACTAGAACAGAACTAGAACAGAACTAGAACAGAACTAGAACAACTAGAACAGAACTAGAACAGAACTAGAACAGAACTAGAACAGAACTAGAACATAACTAGAACAGAACTAGAACAGAACTAGAACAGAACTAGAACAGAACTAGAACAGAACTAGAACAGAACTAGAACCGAACTAGAACAGAACTAGAACAGAACTAGAACAGAACTAGAACAGAACTAGAACAGAACTAGAACAGAACTAGAACAGAACTAGAACAGAACTAGAACAGAACTAGAACAGAACTAGAACGAACTAGAACAGAACTAGAACAGAACTAGAACAGAACTAGAACAGAACTAGAACAGAACTAGAACAGAACTAGAACATAACTAGAACAGAACTAGAACAGAACTAGAACAGAACTAGAACAGAACTAGAACAGAACTAGAATAGAACTGAACAGAACTAGAACAGAACTAGACTAGAACTAGACTAGAACTAGAACAGAACTAGAACAGAACTAGAACAGAACTAGAACAGAACTAGAACAGAACTAGAACAGAACTAGAACTAGAACAGAACTAGAACAGAACTAGAACAGAACTAGAACAGAATTAGAACAGAACTAGAACAGAACTAGATCAGAACTAGAACAGAACTAGAACAGAACTAGAACAGAACTAGAACAGAACAAAACAGAACTAGAACAGAACTAGAACAGAACTAGAACAGAACTAGAACAGAACTAGAACAGAACTAGAACAGAACTAGAACAGAACTAGAACAGAACTAGAACAGAACTAGAACAGAACAGAACTAGAACAGAACTAGAACAGAACTAGAACAGAACTAGAACAGAACTAGAACAGAACTAGAACAGAACTAGAACAGAACTAGAACAAACTAGAACAGAACTAGAACAGAACTAGAACAGAACTAGAACAGAACTAGAACAGAACTAGAACAGAACTAGAACAGAAAAGAACAGAACTAGAACAGAACTAGAACAGAACTAGAAACAGAACTAGAACTAGAACAGAACTAGAACAGAACTAGAACAGAACTAGAACAGAACTAGAACAGAACTAGAACAGAAACTAGAACAGAACTAGAACAGAACTAGAACAGAACTAGAACAGAACTAGAACAGAACTAGAACAGAAACTAGAACAGAAAAGAACAGAACTAGAACAGAACTAGAACAGAACTAGAACAGAACTAGAAAGAACTAGAACAGAACTAGAACAGAACTAGAACAGAACAAAACAGAACAGAACAGAACTAGAACAGAACTAGAACAGAACTAGAACAGAACTAGAACAGAACTAGAACAGAACTAGAACAGAACTAGAACAGAACTAGAACAGAACTAGAACAGAACTAGAACAGAACTAGAACAGAACTAGAACAGAACTAGAACAGAACTAGAACAGAACTAGAACAGAACTAGAACAGAACTAGAACAGAACTAGAACAGAACTAGAACAGAACTAGAACAGAACTAGAACAGAACTAGAACAGAACTAGAACAGAACTAGAACAGAAACTAGAACAGAACTAGAACAGAACTAGAACAGAACTAGAACAGAACTAGAACAGAACTAGAACAGAACTAGAACAGAACTAGAACAGAACTAGAACAGAACTAGAACAGAACTAGAACAGAACTAGAACAGAACTAGAACAGAACTAGAACAGAACTAGAACAGAACTAGAACAGAACTAGAACAGAACTAGAACAGAACTAGAACAGAACTAGAACAGAACTAGAATAGAACTAGAACAGAACTAGAACAGAACTAGAACAGAACTAGAACAGAACTAGAACAGAACTAGAACAGAACTGGAACAGAACTAGAACAGAACTAGAACAGAACTAAAACAGAACTAAAACAGAACTAGAACAGAACTAGAACAGAACTAAAACAGAACTAGAACAGAACTAGAACAGAACTAGAACAGAACTAGAACAGAACTAGAACAGAACTAGAACAGAACTAGAACTAGAACAGAACGAAACAGAACTAGAACGAACTAGAACAGGAACTAGAACAGAACTAGAACAGAACTAGAACAGAACTAGAACAGAACTAGAACAGACTAGAACAGAACTAGAACAGAACTAGAACAGAACTAGAACCGAACTAGAACAGAACTAGAACAGAACTAGACACAGACTAGAACTAGAACAGAACTAGAACAGAACTAGAACAGAACTAGAACAGAACTAGAACAGAACTAGAACAGAACTAGAACATAACTAGAACAGAACTAGAACAGAACTAGAACAGAACTAGAACAGAACTAGAACAGAACTAGAACAGAACTAGAAGGTCAATTCTATTTGACTGTGGTCAACTCTTTTCGACTGAACTCAACTCTATACGACCGTAGACTCTTCATGTCAACTCTTGACTATCTATTAAACTATAGTCGACTTGTACTCGGCTAAAGTTCACTATACTCAATTGTAGTTGACTAAACTCAAATGACATGACATCATGTCAATAAAAAACTTCTTCATTTTAAAAAATAACCAAAATACATGATTGGCGTTAAACTGTTACACTTTGTTGTTTTATTTTTTCCTTGTTAATTTTCCTAATACAACAACAATGTCAATAATTAAGATTAAATCAAAATATTTCAATCTTTTTCTAACATAAAACATTCTGTCATATTTTTTTTATGGTTCTCCAGTTTTATAACAAATTTTAATTCAATTCCTTTTCTTTGCCTTTAAGTGATTAATCAAACCGTATAATTCCCTGTTATTATGTCTAAATCAAATTAACATTGTATGGATAAAATGAAAGAGAGTGATATCACACAAACACACACACACATATTGATAAGGAGTTATATAAAGAATACTAACTAGAGTAGATTGTGTGTGTGGGTCTGTGATATTTTAAGGGTAGTAGGTCGTTAAAAATATACAAACAAAACAAACGAACGAACTTTTTTATAGAGTTAGATAAAGTGACATTAACTTACTCATTCTACTCTCTTGTTCAGTCAATCACTCAGTCACTCACATTTGCACACATTGTCAAAAACAACATTGTTGTTGCCATTATTATGTTATGTCATATGAAATCTTAATCATGTTAAACTAGTAGATTCGATAATAGTGTTGTTAAGAAAATTAATAAGTTTCGAGTAATCGAGTAATCGATTGAAGTTGTGTTACATATGTATGTTTAAAGGAGTTGAAGGAGAAATGTACGAGTAGAGAAGTAGAATGGTATAGAATCTACTAGAGTAGTTGACTAGAGTCGTCGGAAGTTGACTCGACGAGAAGGTGGTTAGGAGTCGAACGGGATTCGACCAGTATAGAACGAAAGTTCACTACAGTCGAAGAAGAGTTGACTAGAATCGACTACAGATGACTAGAGAAGTCGAGAGCTGACTAGAGTCGACGAGAGTTGACTAGTTTTGACAAGAATTTATAATAAGTGACTAGAGAAGTCGAGAGCTGACTAGAGACGTCGACAGTTGACTAAAGTCGAGAGTTCACTCGAAGAGTAGTTTTGTTAGAGTCGAACGGGATTCGACCAGTGTAGAACGAAATTGGTCTAGAGTCGAACTAGAGTTCACTACAGTCGAAGAAGAGTTGAGTAGAATCATTTAGAGTTGAACTAATGTTGAGACGAGTCAACAAAAGTTGACCAATGTCGACTAAAGATGACTAGGGTCGTCGAATGCTGACTACAGTCGACTAGAGTTTGACTAGAGTCAAACGAGAGTTGAGTAGAGTTATCTAGAGTTGATTAGAGTTGAACTAAAGTTGAGTTGAGTCGACGAAAGTTAACTAAAGTCGACTACAGATGACTAGAGTCGTCGAGGGCTGACTACAGTCGACTAAAGATGACTAGGGTCGTCGAAAGCTGACTACAGTCGACTAGAGTCAAACGAGAGTTGAGTAGAGTAATCTAGAGTTGATTAGAGTTGAACTAAAGTTGAGTTGAGTCGACGAAAGTTGACCAAAGTCGACTACAGATGACTAGAGTCGTCTAGGGCTGACTACAGTCGACGAGAGTTGACTATAGTCGACGAGGATTGACTAGTTTTGACAAGAGCTGAGTAGAGTCGACAACAGATGACTAGAGAAGTCGAGAGCTTACTAGAGACATCGACAGTTGACTAAAGTTTGGAAATTGACTAAAGTCGTGAAGAGTTAACAAGTTTCGATGACACTCGATTAAGTCAATTGGTTTACTTTATACTCGATTACTTGCCGAACCTAAAATTCTGTTAAAAATAATTTACTGTGTGCTACGAACTAAATACAACCACTTAACATCCTGTCATTTCTGTCAATGTTGTTTGAGTGTATGTATGTGTGTGTGTGTTCGTATGTATCTCAGTGTGTTTGTTAAAATGATTTAACAAAATTGTTGATGAAAAATTTTTTGACATGATGTCATGTCGATGTTCTGGTAATGTAGGTTTAATTTGTTCAACTTTTTCCTCCTGTTAGTGTTAATTTAGTTGTTGTTGTTGTTGTTCTTGCTATTATATAAATTTAACCCTCCCCTCTTGAAAAGTTCAACAATTTTTTTAATGATGTATAATTTACACGCAGTTCAAGAGGGTTTTTTTTCCTGTAGTATTGTTTTTTTTCTTTTTAAAAGTGTTGAAAGTTATATCTCCAATTCAATTTTGTTTTGATTTACTTGATTTCATATATATATTTGCTTTAACAAAAGAAAATAGTTTATAAGAATACCACTAAATATGAAAGTCTTTGTTTGGTTTTGTAAATACGAACAAAGGTTGGAAATATGTGTCTACTGTGAAGAATACTTGGAAGGATATTTGTTGTTTAAATGGTTAGTGGAGTAAACGTGTATTATGTTTGAGGAATTTTTGATTTCAGAAAGGGTTAGAGATGATTAGAGGTAAGTATAGTCTACTATACAGTCGGTATAGTTAACCACAGAAAGACTATACTACAGTTGAGTAGATTTAAGAACAATCGAGAAGAGTTAAATAGAATCGGCTAATGACTATATTCTGTTTACATTGTTTCTTTTGAATGACTTGAACTAGAACTGAACGAGAAAGTACTAGAGAAAGTAGAGTGGAATTGACTTAAGTAGAAGCGAAGAATGTTGACTATAGTAGGACGAATCTAGTTGACTAGATTACGACAAGAGTTGATTCGTTGAGAGTTGACTAGAATCGACGATAATAGTTCACAGAAAGAGAGAAATAGAGTGGAATAAAATCGACTAAGTAGATTCGACGAATATTGACTATGTCGATTAAAGCTGACTCGAGAGACGAAAGAGATTATTAGATTTGGACGAGAAATGACCAGAATCTTCGAGATCTGACTAGAGATGAGGAGAAACTGAATAGACGAGGTTTGACTAGAATCGATTTATACTCGAGAAAGACTGACAAGTTAAGACATGAGTTCACTACAATCTAGTTCTGTTTCAATTCTAGTTCTAGTTCTGTTTCAATTCTGTTCTAGTTCTGTTCTAGTCAATTGTCTAGTTCGGTAGTTCTCGTCTGTCTAGTTCTGTTCTAGTTCTGTTCTAGGTTTCTGTTCTAGTTCTGTTCTAGTTCTGTTCTAGTTCTGTTCTAGTTCTAGTTCTGTTCTAGTTCTGTTCTAGTTCTGTTCTAGTTCTGTTCTAGTTCTTGTCTAGTTCTGTTCTAGTTCTGTTCTAGTTCTGTTCTAGTTCTGTTCTAGTTCTGTTCTAGTTCTGTTCTAGTTCTGTTCTAGTTCTGTTTCTAGTTCTGTTTCTAGTTCTGTTCTAGTTCTGTTCTAGTTCTGGTTCTAGTTCTGTTCTAGTTCGTTCTAGTTCTGTTCTAGTTCTGTTCTAGTTCTGTTCTAGTTCTGTTCTAGTTCTGTTCTAGTTCTGTTCTAGTTCTGTCTAGTTCTGTTCTAGTTTCTGTTTCTAGTTCTGTTCTAGTTCTGTTCTAGTTCTGTTCTAGTTCTGTTCTAGTTCTGTTCTAGTTCTGTTCTAGTTCTGTTTCTAGTTCTGTCTAGTTCTGTTCTAGGTTCTGTTCTAGTTCTGTTCTAGTTCTGTTCTAGTTTCTGTTCTAGTTCGGTTCTAGTCTTTCTAGTTCTGTTCTAGTTACCTGCTTCTAGTTCTGGTTCTAGTTCTGTTCTAGTTCGTTCTAGTTCTGTTCTAGTTCTGTTCTAGTTCTGTTTCTAGTTCTGTTCTAGTTCTGTTCTAGTTCTGTTCTAGTTTTGTTCTAGTTCTGTTCTAGTTCTGTTCTAGTTCTGTTCTAGTTCTGTTCTAGTTCTGTTCTAGTTCTGTTCTAGTTCTGTTCTAGTTCTGTTCTAGTTCTGTTCTAGTTCTGTTCTAGTTCTGTTCTAGTTCTGTTCTAGTTCTGTTCTAGTTCTGTTCAAGTTCTGTTCTAGTTCTGTTCTAGTTCTGTTCTAGTTCTGTTCTAGTTCTGTTCTAGTTCTGTTCTAGTTCTGTTCTACTTCTGTTCTGGTTCTGTTCTAGTTCTGTTCTAGTTCTGTTCTAGTTCTGTTCTAGTTCTGTTCTAGTTCTGTTTTAGTTCTGTTCTAGTTCTGTTCTAGTTCTGTTTCTAGTTCTGTTCAAGTTCTGTTCTAGTTCTGTTCTAGTTCTGTTCTGTTCTAGTTCTGTTCTAGTTCTGTTCTAGTTCTGTTCTAGTTCTGTTCTAGTTCTGTTCTAATTCTAGTTCTGTTCTAATTCTAACCCAGTTCTAGTTCTGTTCTAGTTCTAATCCAGTTCTAGTTCTATTCTAATCTAGTTTTGTACTTTCTTTTCAAATAATTATTTCATTGTTTTATCTGATTTTTATGTTCACTTTTAGGACATTGATTTCATTTCAAACTCATGATTTGCCAAACTCAATGGAGCATGGAATTGAATAGAGCTCCACTGCCACTCATTTCGAAAAATTCGTTATACTTTTGCCATAAAATACAAATAAAAATGTAGCAAAAGTTCCCCGGTTTTAAGTCTAACAAAATGTAACTCCCAGCGAGTAAAGTTTATTTTTATATATTTTTCTCTGCTATTATTCTAATAAACAAACAAAAAAAAGTAATAATTATCCTTAGAAACCCCATGTTGGAAACAATTGTTTAAATGTGTCTGCATAAATACAGTACAAGAACAGGAGAAACAACAACAACAATAGCAACTAGACAAATCAGTACGAAAAGAAAATAAAGAGATAGAAAAAAAAAACAAAAACATCATTTCTATACAAAGTTTGTTACATGTATGGAGGATGTTAGATTGTATGGAAGTGTGTAGATTTACACACACACACTCCCTTACTCATCATACATTGTAATGATATTGTCGAGGGAGTCGTATACTTAATGTTGGTGTTGTTTGTTGTTGCTATTTTTATTTCCTTTATTTTTTGCTGCTGTTGTTCTACTCGGCTCGTAAAAATTTTATGTGATTTTCCGAGAGACTTGTTTTTGCCTTGTACTCGTAAAAGTGGTTGTTGTTGTTGTTGCTGAGATGATGTTCCCTCAGTTGCTTTGCTGATGCTGATTTTGTTGTTGTTGTTGTTAATGTTGCTAAGCAAAGTTTGTTGTTTATAGGATGATGATTATTAAAACAACAAAAACAACTAGAATTATATAAAATACAATAATAAAAATAACATTAACATGCTAGCATTGACTCTCTCTCTTATCATTCACACAACTCGCTCTGTTAGTTATAACTCTCACTTCAAAAACTGCTGCATACTTTTAGCATCATATACATACATAATGTTGGTTGGGTTGCTTGTTATTTATGGTCCTTCTAATACAAAAAGTAAAATAAAGAAAAACAATAATAAAAACAACATGAGTAGCACAGCATCAGGCTGGAATGTAGTGAAACCCCCGATTGTTGTTCTTGTAAGACAATCAACAATTTATATAGAAATTTAGCCAACATTAGCAGCAATAAATGAATGAAAATATCTTTTTCATTCAGACTTTAAGAACAAAAATAACAACAACAACAACCATAAACAAAGGCATAAAATGGTTAGAAATAAAAACAAAGTTGTAGCAACAACAAATATGTATAAAAACAAACTTATTTATTTTCCAGATTTTATTGTTGTTGTTTTTATGGCATTTTTTGTTTTTATTTTTATTTTTCTTTTTGTGTTTAATGACTAAAAGCAACAATAACAATAACAACATTTTACTGCTGCTTAACAGAGTTTGAAAATTAAAGAATTTAATAGAAATTTAATTAGGGTCACAGCTGTAAAACCCCCGAAAATTTAAGCCCAAAGAAAAGGGTCTTTAAAAAAAACACTCCCAAATTTATTTTCAATAAAAATAAAAATCCCTTAAGAAAATTGAATTTTAATAGTTTTCAAACATAAAAATTACGGAAAAGCTGTAAAAAAACTAATTTCAAACAATAAATTAAAAATAAAAACTTAAATTTATTAAAAAAAAAAATAAATTTTTAACTTTGCTACTGCACACTTTAATTAACCATTTTCAGACTACAGAAATTCTACAGTAAACACTTTAAATCTTATTTTTCTTTACTCCCCCCTCCCCTTTTCATATTGTAAATACCACCTAGAATCAGGATAATTTAAAATTATAAAGTCTAGATCAGAATTGTATGTAAAAAACATAACAACAACTTGCAGCCAGCCACAAAAAAATATGAGAAGTTTACAAACAGTTCAATAACGTCATCTTAACTGGGAAAAAAGGTCTAAGATCTACTTTTTAAAGAAACTAAAAATTCTAGGAAATATATCGAGACTTCAAGACAAACCTACTAAAAAAAACCTACATATATATAAGGGTCTTGAAGACCTTTATTAAAACTACATTTAAGCTTTTTGCAAGCCAGACTACGCTACATTATAAATATGTATATGTTTAAATATTTTGTATATAAATATATAAACAAACCTATTTACTATACATATTGCTGTCTACATACATATTTATGTACATAAGTATGTCTATATACAATTTGTATACAAAATTGAAGTGGTTTTAAGCATGCATTTTGCATTCAGTAGTATAAATCCTTAAGGATAATAGATGCCATAACATATACATACATACACATGTATATATATTAACATCCAAACATACATATATATATATTTGTGCACATGAGTGTACTTACTAATTTATGTTTATATGTATTTAATGCAAATGTTATACCTAGAAACAAATTAATAGGGGAGATCCCAGATATCAACATTTAACTAGGATTACATGGGAACAAATTTGAATAGATCAAAACTAGAACAGAACTAGAACAGAACTGAACTGAACTAGAACTGAACTAGAACAGAACTAGAACAGAACTAGAACAGAACTAGAACAGAACTAGAACAGACTAGAACAGAGCTAGAACAGGACTAGAACAGAACTAGAACTGAACTAGAACAGAACTAGAACAGAACTAGAACAGAACTAGAACAGAACTCTAACAGAACTAGAACAGAACTAGAACAGAACTAGAACAGAACTAGAACAAACTAGACAGAACTAGAAACAGAACTAGAACAGAACTAGAACAGAACTAGAACAGAACTAGAACAGAAACTAGAACAGAACTAGAACAGAACTAGAACAGAACTAGAAACAGAACTAGAACAGAACTAGAACAGAACTAGAACAGAACTAGAACAGAACTAGAACAGAACTAGAACAGAACTTAAACAGAACTAGAACAGAACTAGAACAGAACTAGAACAGAACTAGAACAGAACTAGAACAGAACTAGAACAGAACTAGAACAGAACTAGAACAGAACTAGAACAGAACTAGAACAGAACTAGAACAGAACTAGAACAGAAACTAGAACAGAACTAGAACAGAACTAAAACAGAACTAGAACAGAACTAGAACAGAACTAGAACAGAACTAGAACAGAACTAGAACAGAACTAGAACAGAACTAGAACAGAACTAGAACAGAACTAGAACAGAACTAGAACAGAACTAGAACAGAACTAGAACAGAACTAAACAGAACTAGAAACAGAACTAGAACAGAACTAGAACAGAACTAGAACAGAACTAGAACAAACTAGAAACAGAACTAGAACAGAACTAGAACAGAACTAGAACAGAACTAGAACAGAACTAGAACAGAACTAGAACAGAACTAGAACAGAACTAGAACAGAACTGAACAGAACTAGAACAGAACTAGAACAGAACTAGAACAGAACTAGAACAGAACTAGAATAGAACTAGAACAGAACTAGAACAGAACTAGAAGAACTAGAACAGAACTGAACAGAACTAGAACAGAACTAGAACAGAACTAGAACAGAACTAGAACAGAACTAGAACTAGAACTAGAACAGAACTAGAACAGAACTAGAACAGAACTAGAACAGAACAGAACTAGAACATAATTATAACAGAACTAGAACAGAACTAGAACAGATCTATAACAGAACTAGAACAGAACTAGAACAGAAACTAGAAGCAGAACTAGAACAGAACTAGAACAGAACTAGAACAGAACTAGAACAGAACAGAACAGAACTAGAACAGAACAACAGAACTAGAACAGAACTAGAACAGAACTAGAACAGAACTAGAACAGAACTAGAACAGAACTAGAACAGAACTAGAACAGAACTAGAACAGAACTAGAACAGAACTAGAACAGAACTAGAACAGAACTAGAACAGAACTAGAACAGAACTAGAACAGACTAGAACAGAACTAGAACAGAACTAGAACAGAACTAGAACAGAACTAGAACAGAACTAGAACAGAACTAGAACAGAACTAGAACAGAACTAGAACAGAACTAGAACAGAACTAGAACAGAACTAGAACAGAACTAGAACAGAACTAGAACAGAACTAGAAACAGAACTAGAACAGAACTAGAACAGAACTAGAAAACAGAACTAGAACAGAACTAGAACAGAACTAGAACAGAACTAGAACAGAACTAGAACAGAACTAGAACAGAACTAGAACAAACTAACTGAACTGAACTGAACTGAACTAGAACTGAACTAGAAGAACTAGAAACTGAAATAGAACTGAACTAGAACTGAACTTGAAACAGAACTAGAACAAACTAGAACTGAAACTAGAACAGAACTAGAACAGAACTAGAACAGAACTAGAACAGAACTAGAACAGAATAGAACTAGAACAGAACTAGAACAGAACTAGAACAGAACTAGAACAGAACTAGAACAGAACTAGAACAGAACTAGAACAGAACTAGAACAGAACTAGAACAGAACTAGAACAGAACTAGAACAGAACTAGAACAGAACTAGAACAGAACTAGAACAGAACTAGAACAGAACTAGAACAGAACTAGAACAGAACTAGAACAGAACTAGAACAAACTAGAACAGAACTAGAACAGAACTAGAACAGAACTAGAACAGAACTAGAACATAACTAGAACAGAACTAGAACAGAACTAGAACAGAACTAGAACAGAACTAGAACAGAACTAGAACAGAACTAGAAAAGAACTAGAACAGAACTAGAACAGAACTAGAACAAACTAGAACAGAACTAGAACAGAACTAGAACAGAACTAGAACAGAACTAGAACAGAACTAGAACAGAACTAGAACAGAAACTAGAACAGAACTAGAACAGAACTAGAACAGAACTAGAACAGAACTAGAACAGAAACTAGAACAGAACTAGAACAGAACTAGAACAGAACTAGAACAGAACTAGAACAGAACTAGAACAGAACTAGAACAGAACTAGAACAGAACTAGAACAGAACTAGAACAGAACTAGAACAGAACTAGAAACAAACTAGAACAGAACTAGAACAGAACTAGAACAGAACTAGAACAGAACTAGAACAGAACTAGAACAGAACTAGAACAGAACTAGAACAGAACTAGAACAGAACTAGAACAGAACTAGCACAGAACTAGAACAGAACTAGAACAGAACTAGAACAGAAACTAGAACAGAACTAGAACAGACTATAACCTAGAAAGAACTAGACGAACTAGAATAGAAAACTTATAACGAACTAGAACAGAACTAGATAGAACTATAACAGAACTGAACAGAACTAGAACAGAACTAGAACAGAACTAGAACAGAACTAAGACAGAACCGAACTAGAACAGAACTAGAACAGAACTAGAACAGACAGACTAGAACAGAACTAGAACAGAACTAGAACAGAACCGAACTAGAACAGAACTAGAACAATAATCTATAATCAGAACTAGAACAGAACTAGAACAGATCTAAACAGAACTAGAACAGAACTAGAACAGAACTAGAACAGAACTAGAACAGAACTAGAACAGAACTAGAACAGAACTAGAACAGAACTAGAACAGAACTAGAACAGAACTAGAACAGAACTAGAACAGAACTAGAACAGAACTAGAACAGAACTAGAACAGAACTAGAACAGAACTAGAACAGAACTAGAACAGAACTAGAACAGAACAGAAAACTAGAACAGAACTAGAACAGACTAGAACAGAACTAGAACAGAACTAGAACAGAACTAGAACAGAACTAGAACAGAACTAGAACAGAACTAGAACAGAACTAGAACAGAACTAGAACAGAACTAGAACGGAAATAGAACTAAAAAGAAATAAAACTGATTTAGATTTTAACAAGTGTATCATTCCCCTTCAAATAAAGTAAATACAACTAAATCTCTTTATTTCTTCCACCATCTCAAAATAAACAAAAAATAAACCTTAAAACACATACGTTTGTTCGTGAACGAAAGAAAAAATTGTGCTTGTTAGACATAATTTTGTCACGTGCATTTTGGGTTAAAAACATAAATCTTATGAGTGTTTTTTCTTTACAGAATTCTTTATTTTATAACATTTCGCCTTGTTAGCTTTCTCTCTGCCAACATAATTGGAAAAAAGTCAAACTGTCTACGTTTAAAATTAGCAAAAAAAAAACGAGGAAGAAGAAAACGAAACCACGAAGAAAAATAAATATTCACACAAATATGCAAATATAGTTATATTTACTTACTAGTATGTACTTAAATTGAACATACACGTAAACCTTTGTGGTTTGGATTTGTAGGAATAAAAAAAGAAAAAGATACTTACATATGATGCTTAAACGTGCTGGAGGTGAGGCCTGTCGGGCACCACTTGCCACATTTGTGGCAATACAAACATAATCACCAGCATCACTATCCCGACTAACCGAATCGACATGTAAATCAGAACCATTCTGATAAATGCGTGAAGAGTTGCTTAATAAGTGGCCTAGAAAGATAGATGTGATTTTTCTTATTTAATAAAGTAGTTCCAAATTTTACGAAATTCTTCAAACAATTGTTTTGAATTCATTATTAAGACCTTATGACTCTGTAGTGATAAGAATTCTGAAATAAAGCAACATTTTAAACTTATCTCTTCAGGTCTAGGTTATAAAAATGGTTCAAAGAGCTTTTACTTAATTTAAAAAAAAAATCAATATCTTACTCACCATTTAAAGTCCATGAATATATCAGGCCCCTCGTGGGCGTGGCATGACAATTGAAATCAACAAAATCTCCCTCCGCTATAGTTTGACTTTGGGGTAAGGTCAAGAATCTAGAGGAAGTTTCGGCTAAACAAAAGCTGAAACGAAAGAAAACCAAAACAAAATTATAAAAAACAGTCACACATTTAATAAAAAGAAAAAAATTGTTGCAAAGGAGGAACAAATAAAAAAACTTTTTTTTTTCTTGCCTTAACTAAATATGCTGGGCAAATAATTATTTAATGGCAATCACACGTTACGTTACGCTGTATTAAGGTGGGCTGTAATCAACAACAACATCATCATGTGTACAATACAACATCTACACAGCATCTTTAATATCATGGTCATCAACAGCCTTACAATAAAAAAAAATAAGTCGTCCTCCAAAGGAAGAAGTGGTCGGTAAGTATATTTGCAGATGCCGTATGATGTCCATCATATTGATATTGTTTAGTGAAGCTTAATATTGAAATTTTGTGCAGGAGGGCAGGATGAAAAGTGTTCAGAAAGTAGTAAAAGGTTTTAGTTCTGTTCTAGTTCTGTTCTAGTTCTGTTCTAGTTCTGTTCTAGTTCAGTTCTAGTTCAATTCTAGTTCAGTTCTAGTTGTGTTCTAGTTGTGTTCTAGTTCTGCTCTAGTTCTGTTCTAGTTCTGTTCTAGTTCTGTGTTCAGTGTTCAGAAAGTAGTAAAAGGTTTTAGTTCTGTTCTAGTTCTGTTCTAGTTCTGTTCTAGTTCTGTTCTAGTTCAGTTCTAGTTCAATTCTAGTTCAGTTCTAGTTGTGTTCTAGTTGTGTTCTAGTTCTGCTCTAGTTCTGTTCTAGTTCTGTTCTAGTTCTGTTCTAGTTCTGTTATAGTTCTCTTCTAGTTCTGTTCCAGTTCTGTTCTAGTTCTGTTCTAGTTCTGTTCCAGTTCTGTTCTAGTTCTGTTCTAGTTCTGTTCTGTTCTGTTCTGTTCTATTCTAGTTCTGTTCTGTTCTAGTTCTGTTCTATTCTATTCTATTCTATTCTATTCTAGTTCTGTTCTGTTCTGTTCTGTTCTGTTCTAGTTCTGTTCTAGTTCTGTTCTAGTTCTGTTCTAGTTCTGTTCTAGTTCTGTTCTAGTTCTGTTCTAGTTCTGTTCTAGTTCTGTTCTAGTTCTGTTCTAGCTCTGTTCTAGTTCTGTTCTAGTTCTGTTCTAGTTCTGTTCTAGTTCTGTTCTAGTTCTGTTCTAGTTCTGTTCTAGTTCTGTTCTAGTTCTGTTCTAGTTCTGTTCTAGTTCTGTTCTAGTTCTGTTCTAGTTCTGTTCTAGTTCTGTTCTAGTTCTGTTCTATTTCTGTTCTAGTTCTGTTCTAGTTCTGTTCTAGTTCTGTTCTAGTTCTGTTTTAGTTCTGTTCTAGTTCTGTTCTAGTTCTGTTCTAGTTCTGTTCTAGTTCTGTTCTAGTTCTGTTCTAGTTCTCTTCTAGTTCTGTTCTAGTTCTGTTCTAGTTCTGTTCTAGTTCTGTTCTAGTTCTGTTTTAGTAGTTCTATTCTAGTTCTGTTCTAGTTCTGTTCTAGTTCTGTTCTAGTTCTGTTCTGTTCTAGTTCTGTTCTAGTTCTGTTCTAGTTCTGTTCTAGTTCTGTTCTAGTTCTGTTCTAGTTCTGTTCTAGTTCTGTTCTAGTTCTGTTCTAGTTCTGTTCTAGTTCTGTTCTAGTTCTGTTCTAGTTCTGTTCTAGTTCTGTTCTAGTTCTGTTCTAGTTCTGTTCTAGTTCTGTTCTAGTTCTGTTCTAGTTCTGTTCTAGTTCTGTTCTAGTTCTGTTCGTTCTAGTTCTGTTCTAGTTCTGTTCTAGTTCTGTTCTAGTTCTGTTCTATTCTGTCTAGTTCTGTTCTAGTTCTGTTCTAGTTCTGTTCTAGTTCTGTTCTAGTTCTGTTCTAGTTCTGTTCTAGTTCTGTTCTAGTTCTGTTCTAGTTCTGTTCTAGTTCTGTCTAGTTCGTTCTAGTCTGTTCTAGTTCTGTTCTAGTTCTGTTCTAGTTCTGTATAGTTCTGTTCTAGTTCTGTTCTAGTTCTGTTCTAGTTCTGTTCTAGTTCTGTTCTACGTTCTGTTCGTAGTCTCTTTGTTTAGTCTACTGTTCTAGTTCTGTTCTAGTTCTGTTCTAGTTCTGTTCTAGTTCTGTTCTAGTGTCTGTTCTAGTTCTGTTCTCGTTCTGTTCTAGTTCTAGTTCTGTCCTAGTTCTGTTCTAGTTCTGTCTAGTTCTGTTCTAGTTCTGTTCTAGTTTCTGTTCTTGTTTTGTTCTAGTTCTGTTACAGTTCTGTTCTAGTTCTGTTACAGTTCTGTTCCAGTCTTTTAAGGCCACCCTCGTATTTCATATTTTAAACGTACTCGTACATACAAATGTACAATTCTCATGGCCATTGTTAAAACTCCACACATTTAGGCATTTATGGGTACAATTTTTGAACAAACCCTAAATGTACAAAAAAAAGAAAGAATAAAAACTAAAACTTTCCGACTGAAAAACATAAAAATCCAATATGAAAAATGTAATGGTGGAGAAACTCGGAAGAAAGAAGAAGAGCAAATGAAAAAACTACTCTCATACATATTGAACTGTTCATGCATAAAGAATCGATTTAACCATTAACTTCTTATGGTCCTTTGGATGTAGCATATCAACTCAATGACTAACTAACTGGCTGACTGACTAGCAGGGGCTCACGAATTGGCAAAACTAACTCAGCATTTAAGACTCAAACACATTTGGCTACAAATAAGCAGGAAAAAAAAACTCCGGCAGACTCACATGCTTTTAATACAGAACAAAAAATTTTAGACAAACTTTAAGATACATCAAACAAACTACAAGAAAAAAAAACCAAGACAAATATTTCGCAAATAAAAAAAGCAACACAAACAGATGGAGAGAACGACAGACAGTCAGACCAAGCAACCAAACAACTTTTCTGCTGTCAATACGACACACGTACATTTACTTAACTAATGTTGCTTTAGCTTAAGCCAGTTTAGAGTAGTCTGCAGTCGTAGTCTATACTGTGAGACCCACCATATATTTATTCCTACGTCCGACCTCTTTTAAGGAATTCACTAATTCAGCGAAATTCCTTACGTCTTTTTCATCTTCATATTTACATTGTGGTAGTTGTTTAAAGTTGTTGCTGTTGTTTCAGTTCATTCTTTTCTCTGGGTTATGGCAGCAAATAAAAATAAAAAACAGACAGAAAAAAATACTTCTTCGAAAAACCAGTGAATGTGTGAAGACTAAAAGCACATCCAGGAATACATAACTAGGAGTATGTACGAGCCATGAACATTTGTACGTAGGGAGAATATAATAATGATAGGGTTTATTATGCTGACACGTCAAGTTCGACGTCGAAAAAAAATGTTTTTCTTATTTAAAGCGAAGATAGAGCAAAAGAAACAACTAAGAAATGATAAGGAAAGATATGGAACAATTTTGTGAGAAGGTAAAAACGACAGAAGGAAAGCCCTACTAATAGCGGGAAAAGTTAGACTGTAGTCCCTACTATAGCCAGGACATAGAAAGAACTGAATGCTGAATAGAACTAGAACAGAACTAGAACAGAACTAGAACTAGGACAGAACTAGAACAGAACTAGAACAGAACTAGAACAGAACTAGAACAGAACTAGAACAGAACTAGAACAGAACTAGGACAGAACTAGAACAGAACTAGAACAGAACTAGAACAGAACTAGAACAGAACTAGAACAGAACTAGAACAGAACTAGAACAGAACTAGAACAGAACTAGAACAGAACTAGAACAGAACTAGAACAGAACTAGAACATAACTAGACAGAACTAGAACAGAACTAGAACAGAACTAGAACAGAACTAGAACAGAACTAGAACAGAACTAGAACAGAACTAGAACAGAACTAGAACAGAACTAGAACAGAACTAGAACAGAACTAGAACAGAACTAGAACAGAACTAGAACAGAACTAGAACAGAACTAGACAGAACTAGAACAGAACTAGAACAGAACTAGAACAGAACTAGAACAGAACTAGAACAGAACTAGAACAGAACTAGAACAGAACTAGAACAGAACTAGAACAGAACTAGAACAGAACTAGAACAGAACTAGAACAGAACTAGAACAGAACTAGAACAGAACTAGAACAGAACTAGAACAAGCTAGAACAGAACTAGAACAGAACTAGAACAGAACTAGAACAGAACTAGAACAGAACTAGAACAGAACTAGAACAACTAGAACAGAACTAGAACAGAACTAGAACAGAACTAGAACAGAACTAGAACAGAACTAGAACAGAACTAGAACAGAACTAGAACAGAACTAGAACAGAACTAGAACAGAACTAGAACAGAACTAGAACAGAACTAGAACAGAACTAAACAGAACTAGAACACTAGAACAGAACTAGAACAGAACAACTAGAACAGAACTAGAACAGAACTAGAACAGAACTAGAACAGAACTAGAACAGAACTAGAACAGAACTAGAACAGAACTAGAACAGAAACTAGAACAGAACTAGAACAGAACTAGAACAGAACTAGAACAGAACTAGAACAGAACTAGAACAGAACTAGAACAGAACTAGAAACAGAACTAGAACAGAACTAGAACAGAACTAGAACAGACTAGAACAGAACTAGAACAGAACTAGAACAGAACTAGAACAGAACTAGAACAGAACTAGAACAGAACTAGAACAGAACTAGAACAGAACTAGAACAGAACTAGAACAGAACTAAGCTAGCACAGAACTAGAACAGAACTAGAACAGAACTAGAACAGAACTAGAACAAACAGAACATAACAGAACATAACAGAACATAAGAACAGAACAGAACAGAACAGAACAGAACAGAAACTAGAACAGAACTAGAACAGAACTAGAACAGAACTAGAACAGAACTAGAACAGAACTAGAACAGAACTAGAACAGGAACTAGAACAGAACTAGAACAGAACTAGAACAGAACTAGAACAGAACTAGAACAAAACTAGAACAGAACTAGAACAGAACTAGAACAGAACTAGAACAGAACTAGAACAGAACTAGAACAGAACTAGAACAGAACTAGAACAGAACTAGAACAGAACTAGAACAGAACTAGAACAGAACTAGAACAGAACTAGAACAGAACTAGAACAGAACTAGAACAGAACTAGAACAGAACTAGAACAGAACTAGAACAGAACTAGAACAGAACTAGAACAGAACAGAACAGAACTAGAACAGAACTAGAACAGAACTAGAACAGAACTAGAACAGAACTAGAACAGAACTAGAAAAGAACTAGAAAAGAACTAGAACTAGAACAGAACTAGAACAGAACTAGAACAGAACTAGAACAGAACTAGAACAGAACTAGAACAGAACTAGAACAGAACTAGAACAGAACTAGAACAGAACTAGAACAGAACTAAAACAGAACTAGAATAGAACAAGAGAACCAGAACAGATCTTGAATAGAACTATATATAACTGCATTCGAACAGTATTTTTAATTTAAACTAAATAGTAATTTGTCCTTATCCTTATCTCTTAAAAATCTCAAAGAAACAGCAAAAAAACTTAACTTTGTGTTTCAAACAAAAATGTATTACTTTAATTACAACAAAGGACACTCGTGGATAATATCCTTTTTCATTTCCTATTTAAATGAAAAATAAAAAAAGAAAAACTAAGAATTTTTCTTTCATAATTTTCGGACTTTTACATTAACAAATGTTTGCTCATCCCCGCTTAAAAAGATTATGACCATTTGCTTATTAACTTATTTGTGAAATGTTTGTTTGTTGTAAAAGAAAAATAACAGTAGCAAAAACAACCCTCTTTAAAAGAAATTTAGGAAAAAGTAAATGGTTTGATGAAATCAGCATAATTATGCTGTTAAAAAGTGATAGTTTTTGTGTCATATACTTGAGACACAAACTACTTAGGAAATCTGCTGCTCTCCCTCAATAGTTTTACGCATTACGGATATATAAAGTGTGTGTGTATGTGTATTCCCGTTTGTAGTAGGTGTTCTTTGTTTTCGTAGAATTGTAATATCAGTCCTTTTGTAACAATTGTTACAATTCAATTTTCATGGTCTACAGAATTCCTATAGTGCAAATTATCTTTCTATGAGTTTTTTTTCTCATTATGGAAACGTTTTTTTTTTTTGAGGAATTTTTGTTTGAAGTAGTTCTCAAGTATTTCCACATTGTTATTCAATTGTTTTGCACACAAAATTTTCTTCTTTATGATCTTAAGCATCTATACACGTAGCAGATTATTACTAAGGATTATACCTAGTCCTTAGGAGGTAAATAATTGCTGTTCTAATGTCTTAGCTATGGTGTAGGAGTGAGAGAGATAGGCAGATAGAGAACTATGAAATATGACTAATTAAGAAATATTTTTGTAGTAAATTTTTTGAATTATTAATAAAGATGTTGGTTGAATGAAGGATATATGTTTCAGATCTGTAACAGTAGTTATAAAGTAATACATTGCTGGTTAAGGTCATTGGATATTCTAGAACATTGACACTTTTCCAACAGAAGTAATTGTTAGACTTTTGATCTCCAAGAAAGTTACGAACAACTCTCTAAAATTTTACGCTTCAGCTTCTGTAACCCATTTGGTCGCATAAATATAATTAAATTTTCCTTGTCCTTTCTTTTAGTTTCTAGAGTGAGGATCTTTAACTCTATACTTTGAACTATTTGAGCATTGTCTTTACTCTTTCTATTAATTTATAGAGAGAGTTTTGAATATCTGTAACTTTAAGCTTCCGATTACCAAGAGTAATTGTATATTGGAGCTTTGGAAATCATGTTAGTCTTTCCTGCGTTCTTATTAACCGAATCGCAAGGGAAATTGAAGTATTAGTAGAGCGCAAGATCAAGAAAGGTCTTTCTTTTAGTTTCCAGAGACGATCTTTGATCAATTGTTTTTTGGAGCTTTTTGCATAATGTTCGACTTCCCTGAGTTGTTAGCAATGAAATCGCAAGAGAAATTGCGCTCAAGCTCAAGCAAGTCTTTTTTTTAGTTTCGAAAGGCGATCTTTGATCTTTGAAGCTTTTGGAATCATGTTGGTCTTTCCTGAGTTGTTGGCAAAAAAATAGCAAGGAAATTTAAGTTGTAGTAGAGCTCAAGATCAAGAAAGCTCTTTGTTTTAGTTTCGAGAGACAATCTTTGATCCATATGAATGTAATATTTTCTCATTCTAACTTCCGATATCCCAGAGTAATTGTATTTTGGAGCTTTTGGCATAATGTACTACTTCCCTGAGTTGTTAGCAATGAAATTGCAAGAGAAATTGAGCTCGAGATCGTCGCTCGAAACTTTTAGTTTCGAGAGAAGATCTTTGATTCATTTGAATGCAATCTTTTTTCTTTCTGACTTCAAACTTCTGATATCTGAGAGAATTATATATAAGAGCTTTTGGAATCATATTAGTCTTTCCTTTGCAAGGGAAATTGAAGTAGTAGAGCTCAAGACCAAGAAAGCTCTTTCTTTTAGTTTCGAGAGACGATCTTTGATTCATTTGAATGCAATATTTTCTCTTTCTAACTTCAAACTTCCGATATCTGAGAGTAGTTGTATATTGGAGCTTTAAGAATAATGTTAGCCGAGCTCAAGAAACAACTTTCTTATAGTTTATAGTTTCGAGAGCCGATCTTTGATTCATTTGAATGCAATATTTTCTCTTTCTTACTTCAAACTTCCGATATCTAAGAGTAATTGTATATTGGAGCTTTTAGAATAATGTTAGCCTTTCATGGGTTGATCGCAAAGAAGTCGCAAGGGAAATTAATGTAGTTGTAGAACTCAAGATCAAGAAAGGGCTCTCTTTTAGTTTCAAGAGACGATATTTTATCAATCTTTTCTTTTTCTATTACTTGCTTACTAGGAGAGGGAGAGAAACACATCTTAATGTAATTTTATTAAGATCCTCTTATGCTAGAGACTAATAGAGAGCAAGAAAATAGGTGTTTTTGAACACATAGTTAGGTACTCACAAGTTACTATTAGTTATGAGCTTCCAGAAAACCTTTTAGACCGATGCCTCAATATGTTAAAGATAGATTCTCTTTCTAAAAGATCTTAACATTTCTTGATCTAGACCACATTAAGAGCAACAATTCGAAAAGAGACAAGATCGTAATTTGAGCTTTTGAAAAGCTTTCTTTGATACATCTTGGATTTCCGAACTAGAGGTTATGAAAGAACAAAGCGCTTTCTGCCCTAGAACACATTAAGAATATCAATACGAGAATACTCAAATCAAGAAAGACAAAGAGATGGACATAAATATCATGTTTTGATCTTGTAAATGTTTAGCTTCCGAAAAGCTTTCCGGAGGGAAATTTAAGCTTCCGAAAATCGTTCCAAAGAAAAGTTCAGTTCCTTACAAATAAACTAGAAAAGGCTGCTGCTGATCTACTTTTACTTGTGTAGATCACAATAAGATTTCCAATAGAGAGAGTGAGAAATATAGAAGAGGGGAAGAGGGACAGATCTTAAAAAGATCTTGTTGTACATGTTTAGCTTCCGGAACAGCTTCTCACATGAAAATGTCATAATTTTGCAGCTCTCTGATAAGTCTTGGATTACAAATGAACTAGAAGAGGCTGCAACTGATCTACGTTTACTACTGAAGATCACAATAATATTTCCTCTGGAGAGGGTTAGAAATATAGAAGAGGGGAAGGGGAACAGATCTGATAAACATCCTACATACTTTGTTTTTGTACATGTTTAGCTTCCGAAACAGCTCCTTACAGGAAAATGTCATAATTTTGCAACTCTTTGATAAGTTTTGGATATCTGACATATATTAGACAACTTAATTGGAGAAGGCTGCAAAAGGAGTGAAACGTTTCCTACTGTGGATCATATTTATATTGCAAATACAAAAATTAAAGGTTCCACAAGAGAAAGGTTCTTCCTGCAAAGCTTCCCAGAGGAAAATTTCTGAATTTCTGAAGTTCTAGAATTGTCCAACTCCCTCATAAGTCTAGGATCTCTGACACATATTTGACATATAAAGTGGAGGAGCAGGCAAAAAAGTGAAACGTTTACTGCTCTATAACACATTAAGCTTACAAAGAAAGAAAGAGGAGATACTTTGTTTTGATACTAGTCTAGCTTCCGAAAATCTTTCCCGATAGAGA
The DNA here is from genome assembly GCF_015586225.1 of Lucilia sericata. Lineage (NCBI taxonomy): Eukaryota > Metazoa > Arthropoda > Insecta > Diptera > Calliphoridae > Lucilia > Lucilia sericata. The sequence goes on along the minus strand of NW_023995612.1, from coordinate 7,775 downwards.
TTTTGCACAATTTTACAACACTCTGATACATCTGGGAGTTCTGATATTAGACAAATAACAAATTTGAATATAAATAAACTAAAGGTTTCAACAGAAAGAGAGAGAGAGGCTGAACAGATCTAGAAAAGATCCTATGTCGCTCTTGTAAATCATTAGCTTCGGAAAAGCTTTCCAAAGTGGAATTTTAACAGAAAATTTTAAGCTAATCTAAAGTAGTTTCGACATTTTAAGAGAATTTCAAGAGAATTCTTTCAATTTCTTTAGAAATATTTAGAATTTTTGTTAAATTTTGATTTACTTAATGTACTTACTCTGTAAACTTGCCATTGAAAGCCCAAGGACCATTAAACAAATTACAATGAAATCCATGTTGTAAGTCAATAGCAAAGGTATTCCGTTCCTTAAAGTAAATATAATTCGGATTTTCCAATTAAAATCCTTTTGTTTTTATATATATGAATATGGAACCAAAACGAATGCTTATTTGTATTAATCCTTAAGCATGTTCATTAATATTTGCAGCAAATATGACGAGAAGCAGGTAAAGAGTTTTTATGTTCAATAATTATAATGACTGCACTTTGTCTTAAAGATTTTGAGACGATGAGTGATGATGTTGCAGTTGCAGCAGTTGAAGTATTGACTGCTTTAACACTTTGTATAGAGTTCCTTTGGTAGGTTTTTTTCACCGATAACTTTACACAAAGTCTAGGTTCTCTTTTTTCTTCTATTAATTATCAGGATGTTTTATTTTTCACATTCACGTGTAAACATTTGTCGTTATAAGGTTGGAGTATTTATTTTCACTTAATATTAATTGATATTTGGTTAGTTATACAACTCACACATATTTCTAGCTTCAAAAGCCGGTAGTTTCGTTTTTTATCAATTGGCTACACTGGTTATGCAAACAGCAATAACGCACTCACTCACTTTGTATTATAGATACACACACACATATGCAACCACATTAACAAACTCTTTGAAAACAGGGTCTGTGTCTCGGTCTGTCTGTCTGTCTCTGGCAGGGACCGTGAGTTTGTGTGTTTTTGTTGTTGTTTTTAGCCTTTTTTTATGTTGTTGTTATAAAACTTCAAAGGCAGCTATAGGTATAAAAAAATTAAGTAAATATTACTTTAATGCACATTTTATCTATAGATTTTTTAGTACCACCAACCAGGCACCTTTTTTTTTTGTTTAATACTTTTCAAACAGACAGAATTTTTATGGGCTTTCAACAAAGTTTTATGATTTCACACATTTTAATTTATTATATTAACATAAACTCCATTATAAGATTAATGTATTTTTAAACTTCCTTTCCGAAAAAGAAATATTTAAAGCAAATTTATCCAATTTTTTTCTTCCAGCATGTTTTAGCTCCTTTTACAACAAAAAACTTGCAACTTTTTATTAAAGATTTTTTTTGCTTTTTTACTTTATATTCTTCTGCCTCTTCTTATTATTTGTTTTAATTTTCTTGTTTTGTATTTGTGCTTCAACTTTAAATATACACACTCACAAACTGTTTTATTCAAAACCGTTTTCTTACGTTAAATCTTCCGTTAGTAACAACCGCTTACTAAGAACCATCTACGAGAACTAATGAAAGAATCACAAACTGCATGATGTTAAACTCTCTGCAAGCGCACACACACACACATACTATAGCATAAACGCATTAAACACTCTCTCTGTCTCTCGGCTACTCTCAATACGAATGTGTTGTCGTTGACTAACAGGAAAAGAAACAAAAAGCCGGTTCTTTATTTACGAATGTAGACAACAAGGAAAAAGATGATGCCAGATTTTATATATTTTTGGGCGATTTTTACTATACTATAGTCAAAATATCAACCACACTATAGTCGAGACTAACGAATATGCTATAGTCGAAAGCTATGAACATACTATTCTCAAGAGTAACGATTATACTTTAGACGAGAGCAACAATTATACTAAGTATAGAAGAGAGTCGAGAGTAACGACTATACTATAGTGGAGACAGTCGACTATACTATAGTCGAGAGTAACTACTAACTATAGTCGAGAGCAACGACTACACTATAGTCGAGAGGAACAACTATGCCATAGTCGAGAGCAACAATAATACTAGAGTCGAGAGCAACGACTATACTATAGTCAAGAGTAACGACTATACTATAGTCGAGAGTAACGACTATACTATAGTCGAGAGTAACGACTATACTATAGTCGAGAGTAACGACTATACTATAGTCGAGAGTAACGACTATACTATAGTCGAGAGTAACGACTATACTATAGTCGAAAGCAACGGCTGTACTATAGTCGAGAGCAACGACTGAACTATAGTCGAGAGCAACGACAGTACTATAATCGAGAGCAACGACTATAATATAGTCGAGAGCAACGACTATACTATAGTCGAGAGCAACGACTATACTATAGTCGAGAGCAACGACTATACTATAGTCGAGAGCAACGACTATACTATAGTCGAGAGCAACGACTATACTATAGTCGAGGGCGACGACTATACTATAGTCGAGAGGAACGACTATACTATAGTCGAGAGCAACGACTATATTATAGTCGAGAGCAACGACTATACTATAGTCGAGAGTAACGACTATACTATAGTAGACTATACTATAGTCGAGTGCAACGACTATACTATAGTCGAGAGCAATGACTATACTATAGTCGAGAGCAACGACTATACTATAGTCGAGTGCAACGACTATACTATAGTCGAGAGCAACGACTATACTATAGTCGAGAGCAACGACTATACTATAGTCGAGAGCAACGACTATACTATAGTCGAGAGCAACGACTATACTATAGTCGAGAGCAACGACTATACTATAGTCGAGAGCAACGACTATACTATAGTCGAGAGCAACGACTATACTATAGTCGAGAACAACAACTATACTATAGTCGAAAACAACGACTATACTATAGACGAGAGTAACGACTATACTATAGTCGAAAGTAACGACTATAATATAATCGAGAGTAACGACTATACTATAGCCGAGAGTAACGTCTATACTATATTCGAGAGCAACAACTTTACTATAGTGGAGCGCCACGATTATACTAAACTCGAGAGCAACGACTATACTATAGTCGAGAACAACGACTATAATATAGTCGAGAACAACGACTATAATAGTCGAGAGCAATATACTATATCCGAGAGTATCGTACAGTTATCCCATTGATGTAGAGTTTACCTCTGGAAGAGTATTACTTTATGAATCTCTTAAAGTTCGCACCAAATACAATCCAATCCATTTTAATTGATTTAAGAAGTGTTATTTTCAGGTATACGATAGTATTTCTCGCATTCCGGACCCGATTTTGTCTAACATTTCCTAGCGATCCACAGGGTTTTGTGGTAATCTGTTCAGCTTGATCGTAATTACCAATCTGAAATCAATATCTACACTTCTCGACTAATTCTGTTTCCGGTATGTGATCAAGTATATAACTTTCCAATGAGTCCAGTATACATGACGCAAATATGACTTTGGTCAACAAAAGGAGCCGCTAGACTGTGAATATCGCTACGTATCTTATATATGTTTCGATTGGAAGAATATCCAGCAATGTTTCCAGAGCTTTGATTGAGATAGTGTTCTTGCCACCATGTAACTCTTAGGCTAAGATCCACTACATTTATTGGTTCTATCCTCTACTTGATATTTCCATTTTTGTTTCCGATCAACTTTGTCGGTCACTGAGATCATCTTTGGGTTTTCATTCTGCCCGCTTAGTTGAGCCCAGCCGAAGTATTTAAGGCCTCCTCCGCCCTTCCACATAAATAATTGGGATTATTGCCACTTAGAAGTATTACGATATCGTCTGCGTAAAAGACTGTTTATCGATTAAGTTCCTCATGAGGTTATTGATCGTTATCCAGAATAATGTTGTGTAGCACGAAGAACCTTTTTCCTCTGGTTGTACCAGTCAACCTAAGAAAGAAACAGACTGCAAATGAAATAACAGGTCTTTGTGGAAAGGGCGTCAAGTGGCGGATACATAGTTTTGCAATGTTTCTGAATACCATCGAGTCATTCTCGATAACACATTCTAGTGTTTTTTTTTCAATCTTTGTGTCAAAAAAATCGCCCAAATATTTAAAAGTCTGGCCACAAAAGTATGCAACATAAATCCTTCTACTCTCCGCACAAAACTCTCTCCATTGCCTCAAAATTAAACGAAAGCATAAACTGAGAGAGAGTTATTTAAAAGCAAATTATCTCTTTCTCTTCTTATTCTTATTATTCAAATTAAATGCATTTGTAATCCCAAAAAACAATCACCTTTAAAAGGTGTAAAAACGGCCTCTGTTAAATCCAGATTTTTCAAATAAGAATTTCTAAAACTACTTTTCTTATAGAAATTTTTCAATAAAATAAAATTTAATAAATTTTTGAAATTTATATTTGTTTATAATATTTTAGCTGTTTGTCTACATACATGAGAATTTTATTTTGGTTTAAGGGAATGATTGTGTTTAAAAGTTTTTTTGTTTACAATAAAAATATATTACTATTTATTTCTCATAAACAAAATCAGGATCATGTTCTTTTATTTTTATTATTATTACTCGTTTTTTTTTCTTTTTTGTAGTTTTGTATGGATTTTGTTGGATAGCAAGTACCTTTCCTTTTCATTTGAATTTTTATAAGTTCTTTTTTATTTTCTTTACTTCCGAAATTTACAACCGCATCTAGAATAAATATACAATGAAGAAAACTATAACACAGGCAAATGTAAAACTGTTTGAGGACAGTAGCGTAGTTAGAAAGGGGCTCGAAATTGATAAATGATCAGTCGAAAGGATCACTACTAAGTTAAGAAGTATTCTGATGAAATTGAAAAAGAATCAAACAGAATTGAAGTCTAGTTCTAGTTCAGTTCCAGTTCAGTTCTAGTTCAGTTCTAGTTCAGTTCTAGTTCAGTTCTAGTTCAGTTCTAGTTCAGTTCTAGTTCAGTTCTAGTTCAGTTCTAGTTCAGTTCTAGTTCAGATCTAGTTCAGTTCTAGTTCAGTTCTACTTCAGTTCTAATTCAGTTCTAGTTAAGTTGTAGTTCAGTTGTAGTGCAGTCCTAGTTGAGTTGTAGTTCAGTTCAGTTCAAGTTCAGTTCTAGTTCAGTTCTAGTTCAGTTCTAGTTCAGTTCTAGTTCAGTTCTAGTTCAGTTCTAGTTCAGTTCTAGTTCAGTTCTAGTTCAGTTCTAGTTCAGTTCTAGTTCAGTTCTAGTTCAGTTCTAGTTCAGTTCAAGTTCAGGTATAGTGCAGTTCTAGTTTAGTTCTAGTTCAGTTCTAGTTCAGTTCTAGTTTAGTTGTAGTTTAGTTGTAGTTCAGTTGTAGTTTAGTTGTAGTTTAGTTGTAGTTTAGTTGTAGTTTAGTTGTAGTTTAGTTGTAGTTTTGTTGTAGTTTAGTTGTAGTTCAGTTGTAGTTCAGTTGTAGTTCAGTTCTAGTTTAGTTCTAGTTCAGTTCTAGTTCAGTTCTTGTTCAGTTCTAGTTCAGTTCTAGTTCAGTTTTGTTTTAGTTCAGTTCTAGTTCAGTTCTTGTTCAGTTCTAGTTCAGTTCTAGTTCAGTTTTAGTTCAGTTTTAGTTCAGTTTTAGTTCAGTTCTAGTTCAGTTCTAGTTCAGTTCTAGTTCAGTTCTAGTTCAGTTCTAGTTCAGTTCAAGTTCAGTTCTAGTTCAGTTCTAGTTCAGTTCTAGTTCAGTTCTAGTTCAGTTTTAGTTCAGTTCTAGTTCAGTTCAAGTTCAGTTCTAGTTCAGTTCTAGTTCAGTTCTAGTTCAGTTCTAGTTCAGTTCTACTTCAGTTCTACTTCAGTTCTAGTTCAGTTCTAGTTCAGTTCTAGTTCAGTTCTAGTTCAGTTCTAGTTCAGTTCTAGTTCAGTTCTAGTTCAGTTCTAGTTCAGTTCTAGTTCAGTTCTAGTTCAGTTCTAGTTCAGTTCTAGTTCAGTTCTAGTTCAGTTCTAGTTCAGTTCTAGTTCAGTTCTAGTTCAGTTCTAGTTCAGTTCTAGTTCAGTTCTAGTTCAGTTCTAGTTCAGTTCTAGTTCAGTTCTAGTTCAGTTCTAGTTCAGTTCTAGTTCAGTTCTAGTTCAGTTCTGGTTCAGTTCTAGTTCAGTTCTAGTTCAGTTAAGTTCTAGTTCAGTTCTAGATCAGTTCTAGATCAGTCTTAGTTCAATTCTAGTTCCTCTTAGATTTGAACTAATCTATGCTAAATTTAAATTCTCCCTTTTCAAAAAAAAATCTGATCTTTAAACAAGATCCACTCTTTTTTCTTCTTTACCACTACTCTGCCTTTATATAAACACAAATAATTTACTTAAAATTTTAACGATTCTCATTTCATTTTATTTTGTTGTTATTGCGGGTGGCAATGACGATCATCATCATGATCAAGCGGTGCACTCTACTACTAATACTAATGCTAATGATCATCATCAGTAGAACCGGCAGCAACAACAACAGCATGATCATTTATTTGATCTTGCAACAAGAAGAAGTGTGCATACAATTACTACTACTAATTAAATGCATGATGCGTTCAGTACGATCGTTTCGTTTTATTTTACTTCAATCAATCTTTGATCTTTGCAGGCTGCTGGCGGCGGGGTAGACTGGAGTCTCCAAATAAAAGAGCAAAAAAAGTAGAATTTTATATTGCCTATATGGTTGCCTCATGTTGATGAAACATTTGTATGGTAATTTGTTTGGGGATTTTTTGCTTCTCTCTATATTGTTGTTGTGTTTTATTTTTTTATTGCACTTTTATTGAAGTTCAGGAGTCAATGATCGTCTGCTGTTGTTTCTGTTCTTTCTTCTCCATGTAAGTTTTTGTGTTTTTACTCGCATTTATCAAAGGAATTTACTTTGGCCATGTATGTAGTTTTTTGTCGATGCTGGTGCACTAATAGGGGAGTTGTGGATGTAACAAATATAAAAACTCAAAGCCCATAAAACTAGCAACTAATTTGATTTTTAGTTTTTTGTATTTTCTTTGTTTAGTCTATTGTGGTTATTGTTCGTCATGTTCTCTGGTACTTTCATAAATTCAATCTTTCACTGCAGCACTTCAAGTTTGGATTGTGATTTTTTATGGCGAAATTAAATAAAAATAAATGTTTATTCAAGAGAATTTTTTTTGATTGAAGTATATTAAGATCAACTAAGATATGGCTGTCAGAAGACAGAGAGAGAAATATGGAAATATAACAACAAAAAGATAAAATTAAGATCTAGTCAAGACTGGTTCTATTTCAAATACAGATCGGGTGTACTCAAGATCTAGTTCGGTTATCTTTCCGATCTCATTTCTACTTCAGTTCTAGTTCCTTTCTATTCAGTTTTTGTTCAGTTCTAGTTCCGTTTTATTCTGTTCCAGTTCAGTTCTAGTTCAGTACTAGTTCAGTTCTAGTTCAGTTTTAGTTCAGTTCTAGTTCAGTTCTAGTTCAGTTCTAGTTCAGTTCTAGTTCAGTTCTAGTTCAGTTCTAGTTCAGTTCTCTAGTTCAGTTCTAGTTCAGTTCTAGTTCAGTTCTAGTTCAGTTCTAGTTCAGTTCTAGTTCAGTTCTAGTTCAGTTCTAGTTCAGTTCTAGTTCAGTTCTAGTTCAGTTCTAGTTCAGTTCTAGTTCAGTTCTAGTTCAGTTCTAGTTCAGTTCTAGTTCAGTTCTAGTTCAGTTCTAGTTCAGTTCTAGTTCAGTTCTAGTTCAGTTCTAGTTCAGTTCTAGTTCAGTTCTAGTTCAGTTCTAGTTCAGTTCTAGTTCAG